>NW_013666009.1:154242-163981 GCF_000517525.1 Limulus polyphemus | reverse complement strand
ATATATATATATATATTTAATGTTAGTAAAAATATCACCAAAATCATTTATTTCTCTACTGTTAAAATTTCATTTTGTATTCAACATAAAGTTTCATACCTTCTACTTAGGGAAACAAATAGATGTTTCAGATCTAATAAAATAATTTTACTTTCCTATTATTTTTATCTCAAAAATCAAACCTCAATTGATTTTTAACACCTCATATTTTTCAGAATCAAAGTATATACTTCCCTACTGACAAAAATAATTAAAATATATTTAGTATATACCTACATGTATCAATATTTTTAATCTTTCAAATCAACACATAATTACCTTTTATTACATCTAAAACTTTCCAGAATTAAATCAAATCTAATATTAACTTTTTTTGAGAATACTTACTTTGTAAGTGGATTTACACTAAAATCTACAATCTCCAATGCTTTCAGGTGTTTAATATTATCTGGAATATTTTCAAGGTCTGCAATAAACAACAGAAAATTAGTTGAGACAATAATCATACTTGTTACACCAACAGCTGAATAAACAACAATTATATATTTTGAAAAAACTGCAAATAAAAATATACAGAAAAAACATTTTTCTATTGTTTCATTAAGTTATTCCACAATAATTACCAAGATATAATCATTGTTACACCTGCTGGTCTCATCTACAACATTAAAAAAACAAAACTACTAGGATACTAAAATTTTTAAATGGGTTTTATGAGGTAATGTAAAATATATGTGAAATGATGTATTTTTAAATATAGTATGCTAAGTAGTGGTGTTTATAGTTCACTTGGAAGATCAATTTTGATTATATTTTAATCTTTAACTTTATAAACTAGAAGTCCAAAATTTGTGACCTGACAGTGACAAATAGTAGAACAATACATCCAATTCAACTGAAAGGAAAGCAGCTTCAAACTGAATGAAAAGTCCATGCCAATGAAACAACCAATTTTGTAATGACAAAAAGCTTCACAACTGAGTCAAAGCTACCAATAATAGCTTTTCTATATGCAATTTGAGGGTGCAAGTTCAAATACATACAGAATTCAAAATTTGCATCATTTAGTTGGCCCTGACCAGCTAGGAGAATCATGGGTAGAGTAGAATACCAAAACAATAACCTAATTATCCCAAGTATCATCTAGTAGAAACAAATGGTAACACTGCTGTTATTCAAGGTGTTCCAAAATTATCTTTCCTATTTCAAACTTTAAGAATTCAATTACTAAAAAAATATAATGATGCAATTTTAGTCCAACTCAAACAGTTTTTAATTATGTGTTTTTGTTTTCACTCTATGAGTAGTGTTATCCCATAAAATGGCAACCATGAAAAGAAAGGCTCAATGTGTCATTTGGCTTGTAGGGTGGGCCAAATCTGTGGTCTCTGTGTTCACTAGACATTACTCCACCAGATTTATTTCTTTGGGGTATGTTAAGTATGTCATGTATTGCATACCTATAGCGAACATCGTGTAATTAAAGACCAGGATAACAGATGCAATCAACACTGTAACTATGGATATGTTGCAGTGAACATGGACTGAAATTGAATATCAGTTAAAAGTGCAGAGAGCCACTAATGGTGCACCCCCTAGAAGTCTACTGACATGTAAATAAAAACAGTTTGAGTTGGGCTACAAGATGTTGAAAACTGCATGATTGTATTTCTTTAGTTATTTAATTATTAAATTGTAATAATTTACAGATAATTTTAGGCCATCCTGTATATTACATATGGTGACTCTGCTGTTTTTTTTTTATATTAAGCATTTAAAATATTCAGAATAGATTAAGTTTCACTTTAGGAAAATTTATTTTGACTGGATACAATATTTCAAAAAAAATGTGGTTTGATACAAAAGCACTCAAAAAATAGAACACACCATTACTAAACTAATATAACTAATTTATACTTTGTTACATTAAAAGTAAACAGTATCTGGGCTGATTAAAATGTTGAGCATTTTTCCAATTTTATCTTCTCATCAAATATGTATTTTTATACTTTTTTCCTAAAACCATAGTTGTGTTTTCATCTGGTGAAAGTATCTTTTTTCACTTAAATCTCCCAAATAAAGCCTCTAGCTTTCTGTGGATCCCTGGCCTATTTCTAAACATTATGGAAATTACTATGATGTCTGAAATGAAAAGGAGGGTCCTGGAATGTCAGAATTAATCCAAACAAAGTACAACAAATATTAAATCTCAATGAAGAAATAACTTACTTATTTGGTCACTATTAAAGTAGTAACCTCAAGTCACATTATTATTTTATATTTTTGTTTTTCCTCCATTCTCAAAAACTTTCATTTTCAATTAAAGAGTTTTGTTTAATATTACACATAAACATATTTGCAATTGTGTCTTTCTTTAAAAAAATCAAAATGTGCAATTGATAAAATGGAATTAACATATGTATATACATGTTCTTTGGCTGGACTAGTAGAAGTTTTGTGAAATACTGATTAGAAAATTTGTGAATTTTGGACTCTGAATACATAAAACTAGGTAAGGAAAATAATGCACAAGAACTGTTTCTGAGCATCTTACTGGAAACAAAAACTGTGTTTATTATATTTTAATTTGTGTATTATATACAGTATTCCATCAACTTAAAAATTAAGATACAATGGATGGCAGTATATTTCACAAGTCAAAAATACTGTGACTAAACATTTTTTAGTTTAAAAAGTAATATACTTAATACTTAAAAAAAAAAGACAAATGAGAAATCACAAACCAACTTTTGGAAGGAACATTAAACCAATGAGCAGGTGAAAAGAAAAAGGATCAACTGCTAGTTTCAACATGAACAGAAACCCTTTCCAACAAACAGACAAATCTGCATATTGAACATGCAGGTCACATAAAACTTCTTCCCTGGATGTCTATAGTGCAAGTTTAAGGTACTTCATTTCCCAGCATCATTCTCATTTCTTACAAGAACTTTGGATCAGATAAGACAAATTACAAGTTGTTTATCAATGTAAGTTATATATACACTAGTGTAAAACCCATCAAAAATGACGGGAAACTACTGGAAATCAAAACCATTCTGTATAAAACTGGCAATACACAAAAGAATCCTGAATCCACTACATATAATTGAGAAACCATGCTACATATTTGGTGCCATATTGGTGATAAAAGATTAAAACATATCTGTACATCACTGCTAGGGAAGCTAGTGTCAGTTTCATCATACACATATATATATATTTACTTAAAATACAAATAATCATGCAGAAGGTGAGTTCACATTTTAATGCAACTAAAAATTCATAGATAAACTAAACGATAGAAGGAAATAATATAAGAACAATAAACACAGCCATAAAAACAAAAAGAATTTGCTATCTCACAACATATATCCCAGCATTTAATGACTATTTCCAAAGTCTTAATTGACATAGTTATGTGTTTTGTTTTTCTGACTGGGATTGTTAGCATGATTAAAAAACAAACAAACTGAAACATATACACAATAAAGCTAATTATTATAGAGGCAGCAGGTGCATAGAAGTTCTTAAAAACAGAAATAACTCAAAGTGGAAGGTCATGTATGCGAGTGTGTGCAGTCCTTCTATATGACATCACCAACCAGTTTACTAAACCAGTAATCAAGATTCCAGCAAAGGTTCAGTTGTATTGGTTCAAGCTCTTTTTCTCTAACTTTTCAATGTTTTGTTATTTCCTATTATGATACACAGTCCTACAAGTCTTCTTGTGGCAACACAAACCTATCTGATTCTGGAGCCTACCACTTGTTATTCATTGAAAACACTTCCCACTATCTTTCCTTAGCCTTGAAAATTATAGTGATCCTATATTAATTCTTCTAAGCACATAAAAGGAAATAATTAAAAATAACTAAATTTTTTTCATAAGATGACAATTTCCCAATTGGTGATGACTATTGTAACTCAATGCACTTTTATTAAAATATACAGTCCTTTATCTCAAATCATTTAAATCATATTTATATGCACAAACATACATTAATAAATGTTCTATCGATTAAGAAGTACACATAAGTGTCTCAAATGTTGTGTATGTTACATATGCTTTGTAATACACACACACACACACACTTATATGTGTATGTAAAAACATTATTTCAACAGTTAAATAAATATTAAAGAAGGAAGAACTGCATTAAAAATAGCAAGAACAAACTTGTGATAAAAAAAACACTTTAAATATCTAAACAAGCCTTAATAACTACAACAAAAATGTTGTGTGTATTAAAATAATCACCAGGGAACAGGCTGTGATGTGGGATATAAGATGTGCCATGAATTTTGGAGATGACTGCAAAAATAGGACCCACAAAGCAGTGGGGATATACTATCTACTAGTCTTAACCTCCTTCTACTTGTCTCACATGTTAAAGAAAGAAAAATAATCATAAAAGAAGCAAGAAAAATAAGAAGAATATATGTGAAATCTGTTGCAGTATCTTACAAATGCTATCTAGTAGAAACAAATGGTAACACTACTGTTATATATATGGTGACCCTGTTGTTCTTTTTATACTAAGCATGGTGTTTAAAGACACATAGGAACCCCCCTCTCATACACACATGGTAATATTGTTGCTGCTTCTATATTCTACATAATAATTACTAAAAACTAATTCTTTGTGGAATTTATAAAATATTCAGAGTAAATTAAGCTTCACTTTAGGAAAATGTATTTTGACTGGATACACTATTTCAAAAAAATGTGGTTTGATTCCAAAGAACTCAAAAAATATTACACACCATTAAAACATTAGTGTGACTAATTTATACTTTGTTGCATTAAAAGCAAAAAGTATCATTTCTGTAAAATATTTTATACAGGGTAACTGAAGCAGCTCTAGTTTAGTGTTTCCTCTTGACACCTCCACATTAATATATTATTAATGGAAACATCTTTAAAATAATGCTGGACAATGAGTGAGGGGGCTAGTTGTTTATGTAGGGCAGCATTTTCATCAAACAAGTTCTTGCTTTAGTAGTTGAATAAAGTTGTTCATTATATTTACTTCACATCATGCATATCTTGTAATCTTTGAAGAATGTTTTCATGAAGGTCAACAACTGACAAGCCCAACCAACGTGAATTTGTAATTTATAATATGTAAAAAAAAAGTAAATTCCATTTCTAGTTTCCTGGCACTAAAAATAATGGAAAGAAACCATTCTACAAATGAAAGTAATGACATAGAGGCTTACCCAATGATGCAAAACTTGAAGCCTAAAATTTAAAAAAAATATATTATGTCAACTCCAATGAGCAATTTTACTCTAATCTAGACAATGAGTATTGTCAATCAATACAAAACATAAAGATTGTAACTTATAAGTTCATAGTGTTGTTGAAAGGGGATTAACCTCTTGAGATGGTCTTTTCCTGTCAAGGACACAGACACAGTACTGAACAGGTACAAGCTTCTACAAGATACCCATTGTCTTAACCTAAGTAAAAGGATTAGCAGATGGCTATATCCTTTTGCATCCAGTTTACAAGTATGCCATAACTGCATGCAAAATACCTGCAAGAATATTTAGAAAAATTAACTGAATATACTTTACAACTGACATATTCCGTACTAGTTATGGAAGGGTAAAATTCTCAATTATGTTCCATCCTCTTTGTAGGTCTTCACAAACCCAAACATTAAACTTTACTGGCCAAATTGACAAGATGTCACGACAGCTATGTGAATGGAAATGCAAACTTGAATAGCCAGATAAAAAGGAAAACTAAATAAAATACAACTACAAAAATAAAAAAAAAATATTAAAAGTCATAATTTACAAACTACAAAACAGAATCAATCAAATTTACACGGTAAATATCAAAATGAGCAAATCTCAAAATTAAACCATAAAAATAAACTTTTAATGCTGTCCAGGTTCCTACTATAATTTTAAAACTTACAAAGCAAAATTGTAAATACAAAGTAGAATAAAATACAATTACATCTGAAATTATTGCAATACACAACAACAACAGATTTAAATGAAACTGAAAATTATAAAAAAGATTTTCTTTTGTGAGTAAGTAATGACTAAAAAAAGTTAAATTTCACCCTTCCATAACCAGTTTAGAATATATTTGGTCAGATATATTCAGGAAATTTTTCTAAATTTTTGTGCAGGTGTTCTGCATGTAATTTGACATTCTTTAAAACCAAATTTCAAAAGGTTGTAACATATACTAATCCGGTTACTCAGATAAATCTTGCATATGTCATTGGTGGAGGGAGTGAACAAACTGATATGAGTTAGGAGTTTTACTCCTCAATAAATGTAATTTGGAAGAGTGAGTGACACGTATAGAATTGAATTTGGGTATTTTGTACTTTCAATGTTTTATCTCAATTTTGAAAAGAAATCAGAATTTTCAGTGAGGAAATGTGCAGAAACTTTCTCAGCTCAGCAACAAGCAATAATTAAAGGAAAAGTGGAAGTCAGTCAGTAAGTATGAAGAAGACTGAAACAATTTTTGTGAATAAAAATTTGATTTTACTTGTTCATTTGTGTGTGTATGTGTTTCTTTGCTTTGCTGTTCATGTTTGATTTATTCTCTGCATAACATTCCCAGAATATGCATTTTGAGGATACTTTTGAACTTAACTGTTGATTAACATTAGAGCAGAATACCTCATGTTTGGTCTTTCTGGTGTGCAGTGCCTATCCTGCACAACATGGTTGCCATTTTAAGAATACTCTAGAGTCACACATGGATCACCAACACCCATTTAACCATGGTGGGCAAAGAACTTTTCACAAACAGTTGACAAAGCAAATACATGAACAATGCATTGCCCACGATGTTACTTCATGTAAGCAACAATTCCCAACAACTTAGGTTGAAGCTCTGTTTGAGATTTCACCATAGTCCTCTTATGAGTGCAATAGTCTGTAAGGCAATTTACAAGACTTGTGACTTCATTAACAAGTCAGAATTGAAAACTCCAAGTTAACTCAACCTGTGATAGATCAGATGTTCAGCTAACAATGATTAAACACCACAATCAATCAGACCACATCCCAAGATTTTCTTGGAAAAGATCATTGGATATGGATATAACACATGCCATGTCATGCATTATTCATGGCAAATCCAGTCATCACTATGATTCCAAGTGATAGAGTACGTGAAATCCACACAGCTTTATACAGAACAATGTATACTGGACAAACCCCTGACCATACATCCCCTGTTGGCAGCCAACAGTCAGTGAGTTAAACTATCTCATATATATGCGAGTTCTTCCACCACTTGTTGTCATAGAGATAGATCCCACATCCAATAGCAAAGGAGGGGTAGAATGGCAAGCAAACACCTAACACCAGTTACTGAAATTAAATCAACTACTTTACAACCACTGACCAAAGCATTGGCATCTCAGCCAATCATCAGAACATATAGAGTGCTCCTCCACTGCTGTTTTCTCATCTGAGACCTCAGAAACAGACAGATATAAACTACCAGTGTCTTCCTCATGATCAACATGCTTATCCAACTCTGATACCTGGAGTAACCAGTTCTTCGGGGATTCACAGTGATATCATAATTTATTTCATAAAACTGTTGACAGACAATATATGGATCAGTCTAGCCAAAACAAAGTTATTTCTGTGTAGCAGGAACATACCAAAACCTTAAACGATCACCAAGCTCAAAAATTCATTCTATTACTGTTTTGTCATAACATTTCTTTTCAAATATGGCCACTTCCAATTTGCTTTCGCATAAATTCATGCAATCAGATATTGTAGAACACAGAAATTTCACATATTCCTGTGAACACTCTAGTACATGTGCAATGGATGAAAGGTCATACACCAGATCCAATTGGAGCTGTACTTCTCATATGAATATTAGAAAATTCAGAGAATAATCAGATAACTGTTCCTCAGCTGCATGGTATACAGTAAGATTGATCCCAATCTATTTGGTCAGAGTTAACAAATTTAACAAGTATATGCTTGACAATCCATAACATCTATTCCAACAAACTAACTAACCAAGGATGAAATGGTGATATGTGTATTTTTTCCACTTAACACTCAACATAACACTGCAAGTAACTGGCTGTTGAAGTTAGCTCCATGGTCCACAGAAATTTCTTCAGACATGCCAAAGCATAATATCAGTTGATCAGCCAACACATCTGGGATGGACTCTGCTAACATCTCAGACAATGGAAAAGCTAAAGCCCATATGGTGAAGTAATCAATAATCATGAGTATATAACAATTATTTCTGCCAGTTTTGGGAAAAGGAACAGCTATATCCAGATGATTCTCTCAAGAAGGGAAACTCCTACTCTCTTTTGGAATTTTCCCTGATGCTGCCAGTTTTTCAGCTGGGCAGCACATATGATACAATTTCTACACCATCACTTAAGCTCTTGATATGAAAAACACTTTCATGTGTTTTCAATAGTGTGTGACCCTCCTAGTCATTGCATTTCTTGCCTTAGAACAATGGAGATGACAAACTTCATCACATGTTTACTACCACATCTGTTGGTTCATAATGATAGTACAACATGTATCCTGCACTCATATTTGGCTATACATGTACCAAATATTGTTTGCAACAGTACTACACATGTCAGTTTGTGATGGACACATTCTATTTTACTTTACAGCACATAGTGTCAAACTATGTCTGGATCATTCAGTTGCTCTTCTCAAAGTTCCTGATTGGTCAACCGTGGTGTATATACAAATGAAGACTTGTTACAGCTGGTGCAATGGCAATGTGTTGCTGGTGTATACCAGAGTCTTAAACTATCACCAGGCTCAAAAACTCATTCTGATGTGGCTGTTCTGCAGAAACTGGCTACAAATCATCAATCATATGACATGCAACACAGAAAGATGTGTTTTTACCACTTATTAGAAGGTAGGAGCTAGCCCTCAGCCATGTGATTGAGAAACTCCTTTTTTATGCTCATGAGAATGTACATTCCATGTTTCATTTTCAAGCCTGCATTCTTATTAATGCACTTGAATAACATTATCAGCTTCTTATCTACATCTTCAAATGTGTGCGACCAAAGAGACCAAAGAAACGTATGGCATCTACATAGCCGAGACATCTCTCCCACTACAGTAGTCTAGTCTCTCAAAACAGGCAGGCACATCATGAAAGTTGCATGATGTGGATTTCATACAATCCTTCACAAGTACTGAAAACAGTCTTAAGTCTACCTTGATCACCCAGTTCATTTTTTCCAATAATCAAAAACCAGATCTTCTTTCATCATTCAGCTTGATTTGACAGTATTAAATGCCAGGCTTACACAATTTATCCAACAGGCAACTTCCAATACATACAGACATTCATCTGTTTAATAAGGAAAGGAATTCATGTGTGTTACCACATTCACCCCCTCCAAATTCCTCACAGAACCTTCCTTCTTCCTGGCAATTACAACTGGACAGCCACACTGTCCAAAGATAGTATAATTCCATCCTTTAACACTGTCTCAATTTCAGTACTGGCAATCTTCTTGGTGCTCCAAAAGACTTGCACAGTAGCTGTTTTATCAGATACATGCCACATGTATTTATGTGACAACATATAATTTTTATCTGATCACATAAACATGTTAGCTAACTCCCTGACCAGTTTACTGACGTCATGTCTCTGTTGAGTCCTGAATTTTTGCCTTAACGAATTTGTTGTTATATATTTATTTTAATGGATTGAGTTGATATTTAAAAA
>NW_013666009.1:149912-153616 GCF_000517525.1 Limulus polyphemus | reverse complement strand
CAGGAGCATTTAATCATTTAACTTCAGTGGATTCTCATTTAGGACATTAATATTTTTTACGAAAATATATAAATTCATTGTGGAGAGCTCAGCATGTGCGGCAAAGGACAAAGTGAATCGTATCTACATCAACTTGTAATTAACTCGCTCATCGTGAACCCTCGATAAGATATCAAGGAAGTTCCAGACTAGAAAGAAGACTTTATGTTGCTTGTAAGTTTGTCAAACTTTTGTTTATGTTTATAAATCATTGTTTGTAATAACTATTTGTAATAATTGTTATTGTAAATTGTATTGTTGTGTGTATATAGTAAAACGAATTTGTGTTAAAAAAGAAAACTGCATATCAACCTTGTTGGCAAATATCATAAACTGACTATATCTTGGCATATATTTAAATACTAAATCCAAGCATAATTTAACTACTAAATTTAAATTATCAGTTAACTCGGCTTCGGACCATTTGAAATTCTAATATGTAACATTGCACAATTCTCAACAAGACTTCATATGCTCTGGAAGTTGTGCATTCATTCTTGAGTGTAATACAATATCTAAAACACTCGCTATATGGCTAGATTGCTAGCCAGAAGAGGAATAGCCAAATGTCCATAATTACAAACTAACACTGACACAAAATCTGTCTTCTAAATAAAGTGCAGCCTGCTTTCTACACACAAAACAGTTTCATATGTAGGGTATACCACTGCAACGGATGGAGAAAGTGCAATAGATTGCACCAAAGAATATTACTTGCATGATAGGGTAAATGTACACGTGTGCAGTATGCCTGGTGAACAAGCTAAAGTTGCTGATAATTTCCACTTTAGGACTATCCCTAGGTCTAATGCCTGAACCCAGATCAGAAACAACTACCTATGCTCAGTGCATGGTATTGATAAAAAATAGTCTAACCATCTCATCTAAATTGCTGTCGTTTGCCAAAATGAAAGTTTGCTCTGACTGGCCAAAGTTGCTGCTTTCCATGGAATGCTAGATGAACAGCAAGGACAAGTAAGGTTCTGGCTGCTACAGTTTCTACTATAAATTTAACCTTGCACCCTTGCTTCATTATCAGCACATACCATGCGACACCCAATACATTTTAGACATTAATTAAAAAAAACAGTAAAATACACATACTGACATTGAATTTAAATAATGTAAAGAAACTGTTATCCAAACCACAGTCATGGAAATTTGCCTCAACCAGTAACATAAAACATGAAGCCAAAAAATAAAAAATATACAAACTTGAATGGGCAATTTTACCGTAAGTTGCCCAGTGAACATTGGTAATTGGTACATATATAAAGATTCAAATCCATAAATGCACAATGATTTAAAAGTGGGAGAAATTTTGAAAAATTATGCAAAATGTTTTACTTATGGCTCTTTAAACATGATTTTATGGTGCCACTTTACTATTACACAGATATATTATAATCGTATTATACTGTGGATGGCTACTATATTTACATAAAATAAAGTACTATGTGATCAACAATATGGGCCATAAAATGGTCAGTGCTTTTACACTAAACTATAAAAGATATAACATCACTCTATCTTACTTGAACATTAGGAATGTTACAGAAACCTTTTCAGCCACTATTATATATGTATACACTTAAACAAATATCTGTGTCACCCCTTGAGTTGGGCTTCCCCAGGTCCAACGAGTAGATATGGACACAGAGCAACAGGTAAAAAGGTCTGAGGCAGGTAGTGGTTACACATGGCAACCGCTAAGTGAAAGAATTCACACACGTTTACGACCTTTCCAGATCCTGTTCATAAGGGTGTCATAACTATACAAGTTGCACAAATTTTTAGAAATATTATCCGAATATACATTAAAACCTTTATAAGTTTATATCCTAATCTAGCTATGGAAGAATGGAAGCCTCAATTATTTCAACTATAACAACTGTATTTTTTGCTCGTCCTTAAACTTAAAAAAATCAAATTTTAATTTAATATCAATGCTCTGAAATAAACCTGCTCTTTCTAACTATGAATATACAGTTTCAGTAATAATTTTACATTACGCTTACATTCCCGGAAAGTACGCAGTGGAACACAGTCCCATAAAAGAGGACTGTTCAAACAAATTGAGGAAAAAAAAGGCAGTTATTATTCACTCATTCTGAGGCTACGTCATACTTTTACCACTTATCTCTAAATCCTACGATAAACTATTTTATTATCTAATGGACAAAATATATTTTACATATGATTTTGTTTGTTTGAATTTATGCACAAAGCTACAAAATGGGCTATCTGTGCTCTGCCCACCACAAGTATCAAAACCCGGTTTCTAGCGTTGTAAGTCCGCAGACATACCGCTGTGCCAATGGGGGGGCCTTTCTTATGAAAATGGTTGATACAATATAAATATAAATTTACTTTTATTGGTATTTATAAATGTTCTCTGGTGGGTCAACGGTGAGTTTACGAACTTCCAATAATAAAATTTGAAATTCAGAGCTCAAGCTATTTTAAAAGATGTTAGAGAACTAAATCTGGAAACGTGTTTTGGGAAAAAATTTCCCATATATATATTTATTCCTATATATTATTATAAACAGGACTGTTTTTGCTTTATGATCACATACAGTGGGGGGAGGGGGAGCATTTTGTCAATTTTGTGCCCCGGGCATAAAAAATACCTAGTTACGCCATTGCGGATAAATTGCAATTGCGAATTCTTGCAAATGTGCATTTTTCGGTGGGCCCGGCATGGACAGGTGGTTAGGGAGCTTGACTCGCAACCTGTGGGTCGCGGGTTCGAATCCCCATCTCACCAAACATGCTCGCCCTTTCAGCCGTGAGGGCGTTATTATGTAACGGTCAATTCCACTTTTCGTTGGTAAAAGAGTAGCCCAAGAGTTGGCGGTGGGTGGTGATGACTAGCTGCCTTCCCTCTAGCCTTACACTGCTAAATTAGGGACGGCTAGCGCAGATAGCCCTCGTGTAGCTTTGCGCGAAATTGAAAACAAACAAACAAGCATTTTTCGAAACAATCGGCACTAACTATATACATGGATAAAATATGCGGCTTTGATAAAGAATGCATATTCCACACTTATTAAAAGTAAACAAACAAAATAAACTATTTTCTACGTTCATACATTTTCTGGTGGTATCTGCAATATATATTATCAAAAAAGAAACATATACTGTTAATCATCTCTGAAAGTTCCAAATGCCATCACTCCTAATTTTGTACATTATCTCACGACCTTAGCTGCGTCAAGCGTGTCACGTCTTGGTGCCCACACACAGCAACAAAGTATCTGTTCTTGTCACGTGCAACTATGCCCTCTCAACACTGTAATGTCAAACAGGTTTTAAGCTAAAAACAAAACAAGAACACCGCACACTGAAGAAATGCAGTTAATGACCACCAGACCTCCTTGTCATACATCGACTTTTAACAAAACAAAGGGTGTGCACTTAGCTAACGTCTCGAATCTCCCCATTTGTCGGATTTCATCGAGATCGAGCAAGACTAAAATGACTTGTAAATAGAATCATTTGAGCTTTGATGTTATTTTCTTTCCGGCTCTGCGAAATCCTGCCAGACAGCAGGAGACGATAGTTTGCGTACGAACTACGAATGAACGAAAAACTAAATTCTTTGTTTTTATAACAGTAGCCATGGGGGGGGGGGGGGGGGGCAAGAGGAGGCACTTCTCTGG
>NW_013666009.1:148302-149823 GCF_000517525.1 Limulus polyphemus | reverse complement strand
TACTACTACTTACGTTACGTTACCCGTAACCGGTTAACCGTTACCCGTCCCTACCGTAAACGTAACTACGTCGTCGCGACGACCGACACTACACTATATATATATATATATATATATATATATATATATACACAATTTATTATAAAATCTTATCTTATATGATTTGGTATAAGTAAAAACTACACAATTTACAGAAAGAGAGATATAAACGGTAAAAAATAAAACAAAAAAGTAAAAGTTTAATAACTACAAAATACCTTAGCCTATCTTAAAAATATTGGTGTGTTTGCGTAATGACTAAATAAAGAATATATTTTACTTGTTGTTAAGCGCAAATCTACACAATGGCTATTTTTATTCTACCTACCGCGGGTATAGAAACTCAATTTTTAGCATTAGGAGCCCTCACACTTGCCCCTGAGCCACCGATGGGATGGGGCATGTTTATTTAAAACCTAAATTTATAATGTACCTTCTTGAAGTTGCTGTAATTAATAACAACACTTGTTTGTACTAAGTGCAAATACTTGCTTTAACTGTTGAGTTTTAAATTCAGTCGATGAGTCAACAATATATATAAAAACACCTTCAGTCTAGAAACAGTGACACCCCCTACCCATATCTCAAATGACAGGGTAACGCCCAAAAGACGTTAGTTAGTATGGGATATCACCTGTCAGTGTGATAGGTGGAAACATATTCTAAAAATATCTGGGTGAGAAGATTGCTCAGTTATATGACGAAGCGCGAGTGTAGATTGTATGAATCGTTAAATATAACACCGATACGTTCGTAATAGTGTGATTTTGGTAGAACTTACAGAAGATACCTAAAATGTATAGTGGAAGAAAATATAAGATACTTCAAAAAGTGAACTTTTATCCAATCTAAAAAGACATCAGATGAAAGAGGGCAAATTTGTGAATTAAAAGATTGGTCTGAAATAAGAGGACAGGTCGCAAACATTAACAGAAATAGGTAAAAGCACCACCACGGACACCTACCAACCGAATACAAGATCGCAAAATTCATTTTCCAAGAACTAATAGATATAGTAAATATTGAAATAAAAAGATCTTATTTCGACCATCAGGTTATACAAAAATGTCCTCTCAGGTAAAACATGGACATACTTATTTGCAGCTATTTTCCAGTGCAAAATATTTCTGAAATAGAACCACTTAGACACAATATTAAATGTTATTATAAAAGTACTTGGAGCGAATTCCCAAAATAATTTTCAAAGTTAAATACGACATAAATGTGCCCATGAATTTTAAGATACACTATTAAAAGTGTTTAGTCTACAAAAAGCAGTAAACCAGATGTATTTTGAGACGTTGAATAAGAAATTAGGGAAGTAATGCTTTCTTCCGATTTTTATTATAATATTCGGAAAACCAACTTTTGTTGTCGTGGATGGAAAATTACTAAACATATTACATAAAACAGTTTAGAGTCTTTAAGTTTTGTTAAGACTAAGTTTCTTGTAAACAAAGAATTGAATACCGCCTCTGTTGC
>NW_013666009.1:105407-147379 GCF_000517525.1 Limulus polyphemus | reverse complement strand
GGTGAGTGTAAATATACTTTATTTACCAGATTACAGAATATTAAAAACTTACCAAAGTTTTTAAAAAAGGTTTGACGTTAGGTCGTAGAATAACATTATAAGTTTATTTATCGATACAAAAAAAAGGTACACAGGTTACAGTGTTAATTTATCTCTTTATCGAACTTAGGCCTAACATAAGTTAAAGTTTTATAAAGTACGGCCTATATACAATTGGATTTACACATTTCGTTGTCTACGATTACAATTCGTTTGTGTTGTGCTAGAAATGTTATACTTAAAGAAGTACTGTTACGATAAAAATACTAATTTGGCCGGAAATGTTTTGCGGGTCTCAAAATAAATATTATCACACAAAGTGAAAAAAAACAAAAAACTTCCAATTCAAACTAAAAAATTAAGATATTAAACTGAGTTAATATATTTGTCTCTTCAAATAAGCTAGATTCTCATATTCTTTAAACATACTTTTTTGTTTCGCTTATAAGTTTCCATACATTTAAAAAAACTGTTTCTAGAACAACTACTTTGTTATAACGGAGTATGGCTAATTCAAGCAATCATTTGAGGGCTCGGTCATAAGGGATGATCAACTTTTAAAAAACAACAACAAAATACAAACTTTCCTTAGTAGTAAGACATGAAATTCAAAGTAATGTCCATGGAATACTCAAAACTTTGTTACTTCTGTTTGCTTCTTAATATACGAGTATCATCTTAAATTTGTCACAATAAGATGGATATGTTACTCAATAAATGTGTAATTACACTTTGTAGGGGTGTAAAAAATTTTAAGTACTGTAACGAATTTGTTATCATAGATTTATTTTAATATTAACGTTTATTTAGATTAAATTTCAATTTAGAAACATACATAGCTTATACTGTTAAATATGTAATGAGAAACTCCCGCCTATTCTCCAAAGTTTTAGAAAATTCTCGAGGGTAAAAATCAACAATATATGTGTGTGTGTATACGTAAATACTTATGTTAGCGTCAGTATTGTTACGTAAAACTGAAATTTCTAGAAAGCCTCCACAAGCCTATAAATATAACCAACGGGATGCGCCAAAAGAGAGAATCTATTATTAGTTTGCTATAGTCAGTGTACCATAAACTTTGGAAGCTATAACTGTGATTGCTATAACACTTATCAATCAGAAAACTTCAGATATTTGACCAGGAGAATTTACAAAGTTCGAACATTACAAATCATTTAACTTCAGTGGATTCTCATCAGACACTAGTATTTTTACGAAAACATTACCCAACGTCACCGGTAGGAAAAATATCGGCGTGTGATCAGCGAGAAGGACAAAGCTAGCTAGCTCCCTGTTAAGTGAATTATACTTACATCAACTCGCTCATCGTGAGCCTTCGATAAGATATAAAAGAAGTTCCAGACTAGAAAGAAGACTTTATATTGCTTGTAAGTTTGTGAAACTTTTGTTTCTAAATCATTGTTTGTAATAACTGTTATTGTAAATTGTATTGTTATGTGTATATTAAAACGTATTTGTGCGAAAAAAGAAAACTGTGTGTATCAATCTTGTTGGCAATTATCATAAACTGATTATATATCAGCTTTTATTTAACTGCGAAATCCAAAGTACAATTTAAATACTACATTTAAATTTATCAGTTAACTCAATTTCAGGTTACTTGAAATAATAATATCTAACAGTACATACAGTGACGCAAATATGCCCTCACAATTGCTCATATGAGTATGTAAAACCACCTAGGCAGAATCCTCAAGACTGCTGCTATCAGTGCCAAAGTTCACCGCAGATTAGCCCCTCCCCAGAGAGTGACTGTTACATATCTCAATCAACTGTGCACAAAATAATTCACAAATAATTTGCACTTTGTAAAGAAGAATAAATCACGAATACACATGCTGCTCTTCAGAAATATTACTGTGATTAAAAAAAAAACTGCACAAAGCTGTGAAAAATACTTTGCATGTGAGTAGTGGATGGTTGTGCAATATTGGACAAGGTCACGTACCTTACGACTGTAACAATAAACAAAGTGGTAAAGACTTATCAACATCTACAATGATTGTAAGGTAACATTTTAGTTAGGCGTTATGTTTATCGTGTAATGGGAAATTTAACCTACACAAATGCACAGTACAGCAAAGATGATGAACGCTAGTTACCATCGGTTAAACATAATGACGCCAATTATGTAAGATGAAAATCCAGAACTGTATATATACCAGGTGCCAAAAAGGTATGGTTGTGTCATGAAAAAGTGTCCAATCACAATTCTAAGTCTCAGCAGTATTTTTACGAGCTATGAAGAATGAATTTGGTGTTTGATCTCTGCCTATGCCTTCATGGATTCCTTTCTGTACATTTAGTTTGATCATACTAATCTTGGAAGCTGTAGTCAATGTACAGTACAGGGTTTGTGGGAAGACTTTTAAAATAGGTAGTCGACGACTGTCCTTACTGTTCTTAGCTAGTATGCGATAAAAGTTTACAAATCTGATGCTAAGTTGCCTAACTCCTATGTCGAATCATTTAACTTGGATAGTAAGTCGATGAACTCGGACACCGCATTTTTAACACAAATGATGAGTGGTCTCACTTGATGACAAGTGGATTTGAAATGAATAGGAGTCGTTTGACCCACCAATCAAATAACATAACTGGAGTATAAAAATGCACAGCATCGTCTAAATGAGCAAAATATGGAATAAGCCAATGACTCGTTTACCTAAGTCAAGGGACTCAACTGGGAATTTTAGTGTAGAGGTTATAATACTGGAAAACGGGAATGACGGGTCGTCGCATTTCCTTTATGAGTTTAAATTTACGCTGTGAAAGTCTAGACTAAAGTCATCTTTAAAAAGAAGACGTAGGATGAACATAATAAGTTAATTCGATTAATTTGAAAAATTAAAAATAAAAGAAATTCAAGTTTGTGACCTTAGTTGTAGTTATAACAACAATCCTTGATGTGGTTAATATGGCTTCTGCACTTAAGCAGTACAAAGTTTCACCTTCATTAAAATCACACGTAACTACTTTCAAAATGAACCAGTTCAGTGAGGCCACGAAATATGTTTTAACTCTTGTTCAAAAATGAAACATAAGTGTGAAAAGAAGTATGCAGGTCGTTTACAAAAACGCTTCCCTGTTGAGCTATTAACAGGAGTGATAGTTTAGCGATTTTCCACTTTCTGTAGCTCAGACTGTGTTAATCCAAACTACCATACATTTTCTGTGGAGGTGCTCTACATACCAAATTTCAAGGTAATTCCTTAAGAAATACACGAGATATAAAACCTCCAATTTTTATTGAATTTTTTTCTTCACGCCAAAAGTACGGAACCTTTATTTGCTAGAAAAGTATATACAACTTTTATTGATTTTTTTAAAATTTAGAACATTACAGATATTGACAACCTATAATTAGGGGTCAGACTTGGTCTCAATATAAGCCACATGTGCAAAGTTATTCAACAAAAAACGTTTAAATTTGACCAAACTTTTTGCGCACGCCTACACAAAAAAGTTACGCGAGCTATCGGTCTAAAATTTTACTACAGCTTCACCAAAAAGAAAAAGTAAGACGTTTATAGATTCTTTTTTTTTATCATTCCGATTAAAGATGGCTGATATGAAGCAAAACTTCATTTGATGAAAGATTTGATCCTCATAAGCATATTATTATTATTATATACATATAATAATTAAAACTATAACTAAACCTTTTAAGATAAAATCTTTATTAAACCTGTAATGAATAAATTATTCGTATTTGTCTCGAAAACTTTCCAATGCTTTAAGTCAATAGTCAAGTTCAACACTTGGATACACAGCTACCACATTTAAAGAAAAAAACTTAGATTTTCTTCTCATTTCTTTGGTAATTTTTCAACAAATTTGAAATCATCCCTAATAAAATTTAGAATACATGTTAAGTTAAAGGAAGTTTTAACAATGTATCTAAAAAGTAACTTAAATTTTCAGTAATTTTTTATTATCTCCTACAATAGCTCTTCCTGAAATATTGGGAGGTTTTCCAATATGAATGTATTCTTTTATTGTTTCCAACAATGATTCATTAATCTCTTTTAATTTATGGATCTTATGAAGCACGTAAAAGTACCCAATTTCTGGATTATTTAAAGTAAAATCTTTTTTGTTAATATCATCTAAATTCATCAACAAAATTCCTTAATTTTTCTTTTATGAAATTTATACACTCAATTTATTTAAACTCCCCATTGTTTGGAAATCTTTGTATCATTCAAATTTTCATAAACCATGTGATTATAAAATTATTGGGACATAATTACCCATATTTTATCTTTATCTGCTTTTTGAACTATCATTTGAGAATTTTTAAGTTTCTTGAACAATTTCCTTTCCTTTAAAGTTAAATTATACTTCCCTTGTTTTGTTTTTTTAGAAATTAACTGTAACTGCAAGTTTATTTACTTGAACAGGATCAAATTCTTAAAAAAATTTGGTGCCACATTAAGTAGATAGAATTAAGAGGATAGAAGTAACTGGTTGTGTGAAGTTAGTAGGAATTGTGAAACCATGAAAACTGTTACTAAGACTTACAGAAGTAAGAAGTATGAAATTATAGAATCAATAAATTGCATTTCAATGATAATAAAAGAAAGTATAAATAAAATAAGCTGTCCCTAATTTAGCAGTGATAGACTAGAAGGAAAGCAACTAATCAACACTACCCACTACCAACTTGGTTTTAATTTAAAAAGGAAATTACACTGAATAAACTTTGACTAATTTATATATTTTTTAGCATTTTTAATATACTTAATTTATACATGGAGTGTATTATATGTTTGTATATTTGGTAAATATATGTATTTAATTTAGATTATTTATGCTTAGTTGAAAAACGGTATTTGAATGTTTTTATTATAGATTTTCAGCAGAATTATATCCTGAAGAAAGTTGATGAAATTAATAAAGTAGAGGAAAAAAAGGGAATAGTCCGATATTTCAGTATTTTGTTATTCCTATCCACAGGTGAATCTTATTGATGTTTTGGTTATATATACATAAATATATATATATTGCTGCAACATTTCCAAAATGTCAGGCCTCAACATTAGTTTTAATCATAGCTGGATATATCTATGTCCAGTATCTATGTACAATGTATATTAGATTAGTTAGTTTTAATCAGAGTGAGATAAGGTACAGGCTGATCTTAATAATTAAAGTGTGAGGGGGTGTATGCATTTTGATGGTCACTCACTGTTCTATAACATAAGTAAAATTAAACTCCTCTTTCTTATGTTTCTCCTCATGAGAGGATCTTGTGTTCCATTTAAATCTTTCTTCATAAATTTGTGGACACTTTTAACATTTGATAGTCGTACTATGATAAGGTCTGCTTTATCATTGCCTTTCTATTTTATTTGAAACAAGAGTTCTCCAATTATTCATTCAGAATCTAAACCTTTCACAAAACCACTTGGTTTGTTATCCTCTGATATTTTTTTTAACATAACCCTTATGCTTTTCAGTTCAATTGATTTTTTTTTATCTGAATAATCTTATTTTTTCTTCCACATATGATTCTCTTTCAGTTCCCAGTTACTTTCAGATTCTGGGTATTCTTTCTATTTTAAAGCACTCCACTTTTTTAGTCTGAATCCTTTTATCAAAAATATATTCTGCAATATACTCCTCTTCCTCATTTTCTGGGCTTGTATCTTTCTATTTCTTTTTGCTCATGATTACGTAGGCATGCAAATTTAAACTTCATAAAAGTTGTTTTGGTATTAATGTGGGCTTTTCCATAATTCAGCCCAGCAGATTTCGAAAATAATATTCATTTTTTTTTCTATCACGTAAGGATTTTTTACATAACGGGACTGGGACGAAAAAAAACTCTTACTTGGTTAAATTATTATTTCGTTTACAACAATTAACTTTTTATTATTATTATGTTTCTTAACAAAAATACAAACAAACTGAAGAAAATGGAAAAACACTGATGTCAAACGAATATGCATCCTCATTAATCCTGATTTTTTTGGTGAAATCTACGTCTTTTAGTCTCAAAACTACGTGTTGTGGTCTTTCTTTTACGTATTGCGTCTGGAGCATCTCGTTTCAATGATCAGCAGTAATCAGCCATCATGCTGATGTTCCACCTTACCTGATACCTCCTCTCCATTTCCCTTGTTCTTCGCTGACGGCACCGAAATTTTCAGGGAAATAGTCAATATGTGAGTGTAAGACATGAACTTTCAAGCTTATATTACAACCCAACTCTTTAAATTTATCGAGCATGTTACTGACAATATTTTCGTAATTTGAGTCCTGTTTGTTTCCTAAAAATTTGTCAATAACATCTTTAAAGGCAATCCACGCTTCTTTTTCAACTTTCCTTATTGTCCTTTCGAACTGATCACCTGAAGTCAATTTCCTAATCTGAGGCCAAACAAAAATTCCTTTTTTAAATTTCGCTTATGAAAGAGCTGGGTATTGCTTACATAGATACAGTCGCCATCTTTGTCTAAGGCCTTTACAAGCTGCTTCATCAAGCCCAGTTTTATGTGAATTGGAGGAAATAGGACTTCCCTTGTGTCAACCCAACTTTCGCGTTCAATGTTTTCGATCCTGGTATCCAGTGCTGATTTTGTGCTCCGCTGTTCCATCCACACAAAAAACATGGAACTTTGTATAACCGGATTGTTGACCCAACAACATACAAAGGACTTTTAAGCCTCCACAAAGTAGCCAACCATGTTCTTTATATTTGATCTTATTAAGAAAAAGTTCAAGATTTTCGTACGTTTCCTTTAAGTCAACCGAATGAGCAATAAGAACAGATGCATATATATTACCATTGTGAAAGAGAACACCTTTTAGATTTCTTTTGGAGGAATCAATGAACAAGTGCCACTCACTTGGTTCATAGACTGCAGGTCTTAACATTGGTATTAATTCAGCAATATTGTTGCAATAAATCAGTGAACCTTCTTGCGAAAAGTAGGATATAAACTCTTTTTCACAATTTCAGTACCAGTAAAATGATGCCCCTGGAGAAAGTAAGTTCTTCGCCTGAAGTCTGGACCCCAGAATCTCTGAAGAAACCTCTGGAAGGCCCAAATCTCTCACCAAATCGTTAAGTTCACCTTGTGTGAAAAGTTGTGGTTTACCAGATGTTTCAGGTTGAAAACAATCCCTATCATCATTTCTATTGACTTCAGATTCAGAATCAGATGAAACTGTATCAAGAGTCTGCAGTGAAGTAGATACAGGTACACCAGGTCCATGACGACCAGGTCTTATAGCAGATTGAAGGTTCAAATAAGAAATTTCCTTTTTATTTCGAGTGTTGTAGCCTTGCACGTTACATGAGCAAAAATAGCAGTCATGTCCGTGGTTTCTAGGCTCACGCCAGACCATTGGAATTCTAAAAGGCAAAGACTTTTCCTTACTTTGTACATTGTCTCAACTCTTCGACACAAACGGTGCAAACTTTGTGCGGAGCCCATGATTTTTCTTGATCCCCATATTTAATTCCAAAATACGCATAATGCGCTTTTTTTACGAATTCTATAATATTTTGCCTTTGTTTCTTTACAACAAATTTACCATAAATACAACACAATATGTTTGGGTCATTTACACAACCTCTTGTTGCTATAGGGATGAATAAATAATCTTGAAAAGAAAAAATAATATAAAAGTGCACGAACAAAAAAATACTATACAGAAATGACACATCATACAGCCTGTTAACCATTTATATACTAGCAGTGTGTTTCACGTTGGTTCTGAAACGATTGATAAGACTCTGGCGTCGCGATTGGTCTAGAGAAATCTATAGCGAGTGGTTGTTAACATTTTAAGCATAAAACAATGTGACCCAATTTTAATGAAAATGATTTACTTATCTAAAAATGCATATGACGTTTTATGAAAAATCTGTACGTGATGGAGAAAAATGAACATCATTTTCGGATTCAGCGTACAGGAATTACCGTAGAACATGTAAACATTTCAAGACAATAAAACCATCGCAGGCCTGTATTATTAGTTCTGAAAAAACATAGCCAATTTTAGGCAACTACTGACAGTCCTCGTTGCCCGCTAAACAAAAAAAAACAAAAAAAAACATCTTTTATGAACAGAAGAGTGGGAAGAACACGAAAATTTGAAAGCAGTTGAATGAATTAATTAAACCACCTTCAAAAGCACAACAGGCAAAATAAGAACAAAAAGGAAACTCACTTTTTTTCCCTGACTCCATTGCTTTATATAATTAACTTTTCTTCTTAGCTTTTGTTGATTTGTTCCAACTTCAAACTCTCCTTTCGCTGTTGGATTTAGATTCCTAAAGAAACTTATGAATCCCACTTCTGACACAACTTTGTTGTAGATCGTACAATTATCGCACTTCGCTTTCTTTTCTTTTGCCCATCAACTTTATTTAGGTTGTATGTATTTCTATCAGGAATTGATTCATATCAATGTAAACATAACAAATTGGTAATCAATAACACATAAATTTAAAAATAGATTTTCTTACTGGCAACACACTAATTTCTTCCTTTTACACACAGTTTTTTCGATCTCTTTCACATCTCTTGGTTTGTTTTACTTCTTGTTGAATTCCTTTCTTATATATTCATTTCTCAAACCGAACCAGCTCATTTCTTTCTGACCTTGCCCCTGTTTTCCTTATATTAGATTATAATGTTTCATAACCATAGGGGCCTTGTAGTCTACATATAGGTTAAACTTAAATAGGCAGCTGCTACTCGTTCTCTTCGATCATTTTCTAATGGCTAAGAGTACAATAATCCTTTAATTCGTTAGAGATTGATCAAAGTCTGGCTGCTTTCTCGCCTCTCTCAACTTTAATCGATGTTCCTTATACCTAACTTCATAACAAAATGGGATACAGTGTGTCTATTCAATAGTAACTTTCCCTCTGTCACCAGGAGTTCACGGTCAGTTTTTCATTGTGACAGATATTCATTTTTGATTGCCATTGTTGGTAGATTTTGTTGAAAGATATTTCTGAACAGCCACTTACAAAAACGGTCGTTGATAACAACGTTCAAGCTACACAGAACCCACCACCATGCAATTTATATATCGGACAAATCCTAGCTCTTACCATTGTTTTGAGGAATAACCATGATGTGGCTTCATATTTTTATTTACATGCTCGTGCAATCATCCGACACATCATGACTAGTCTATTTTGCATATGCAAGTAAATGGAATGTTCTATATGTGTGTGGGGAAGGAGTCGTTGGCTAGTCAGTGTAGATGCTACTTGAATTTCACGTTTTTAAATGGGTTACGAAAAAAACACGTAATTATAAATACAGGTGAAATATATAAAAATAGCTTAACAAAATCAAAATGTCCTCATTGTTTTAATATATCTTAATTAGAAATTCATTATTAAGTATTTTCAAAATTCATTATATATATATATATATATAAAGGGTGGGGCAAATGCTGTTACACAGTTGCTTCACTTGGAACATAGTTTAATTTCTGAGGTCTTACTCTGAAACAAACAATAATTCAATTTGTTTCAATTTTTGTAATATTTTCTTTATAACCAACCAGTTAATACGGAGCCATACCAACCGTATAGTATCAAATGTACAGTAACGTTTTACCCTACTCTGTAATCAAAGAAAAGAGTCTCATATGATAGTATTTTCTAATTTTTAATAAAAAATATATATGTATTTTTTTCACATCTGGAATCTATTATATACACATATGCGAATGTAACCATTCACAGTATAAAATATGTCATGGTGTGACCTGGTGGTTATGGCACTCAACCCGCAATATGTAGGTCGCAAGTTCGAATACGGTCACCGAATATGCTACCATTTCAGCTTATGAGGCATTATAATGTGAAAGTTAACTCCACCATTCGTTAGTAAAGAGCAGCCCAAGAGTTGGCGGTGATGTTGACTAGCTGCCGTCCCTCAAGTCTACCACTTCAAAACTTGGGACGACTAACAGAAATAGCCCTCGAATAGCTTTGCACAAAATTCAACAAACAATCCAAAATAAAAAATATAATAAATGAAATTATATGTTGTCATTAACCTCTCTAACTTCTTATGTGTTAGCTGCCTCCCATAACTCTCAAAATCTATAGTCTGTAAAGCAAACCGTCGCATCATTAGGGGTCGCAAGTTGCAATTCCGGGATCCCGTTGGCGAACGGGTTCCCCAAATACCGGGATTTTAAGGACTGGTGGGTGTCACTGGTATCTCCTGATTTTTCTTTCATAATGGTGATACTTAACCAAATTGTACAAAATTTCGAACAAACTTCTAAATAGTATCTAGTTTGGGCTTTAAATAATCGTATAATTTGAGTTAGTATTCTATCATTGTTTTAGGTAGTGAAGATGTTATTGTTTTCTTATTGCAAAGCTACAAAATGGCTGCCCGTTGATGGCTCAACGGTAAGTCTGAGGGCTTATAATGCTAAAATTTAGGTTTTGATACCCGGGTGAGCAGATAATCCAATGTGTCGCTTTGTGCTGAAGAACAAAGAAACACAATGGGCTGTGTGCACCACGGGAAATTGAACCTCGGATTTTAGTTATGTAAGTCCATAAGCCTATTGTTGAGTCGCTGACCCATTGGGAGACTTTGGTTGTGAAATTTCAATTTTGTTGCAAGACACTGTTTTGAAAAAAAAAAAAAAGAGGAAAAAACACATTAAAATACTTCTTTCCATCTTAGAAATATATTTTTTATTGTTGATCAGAAAGTTCCATTTCATATATCCAGACAGTTTCAATTACATTGATATTTATTAACATATTTCTTTAGGTTCTATATTTTGACGTTAACAGTTACTACTGTTTTTCGGCTATAAATCATAAATAAAAAACACGGCAAAAACTGCAAACATATATCATTTAAGTTAGATAAGGAATGCGGATAGTTCAATTACTTTTGGTTAAGACAAAATAAAGCGTGGATAAATAAAAGAAAGGTTTATAATTCTGCGATTTGAGCAGAGCATTTTTTAGCTAATTCTACTTGGCGACAAAGGGTGGCCATTTACTGCTTACAAGTATGAAACCCATTATACGTTAGAGAAAAAGTTGTGATTTATCAATAAATCATTGTCGCCAAGTGATTAAAAATTCCATTTACTAGGCAACAAATTTTCTTGACTGGGCGACATTTAGGTCGTCCAGTCACTATGTTTAAAATTATCTGGATTTCAACCACTAAACTCTTAAGATTCAAAAAATACCCCGGGATTGCAACCCCAACACACAATGGACTTCAACTCTTTGTACATGTTTTCCTACAAACAAATGGATTCATGTGTCACAGACCCTTATTACGTCACATGCATGATCTTTGGGAAGACTGCCAAAAACGTCAAGCTAATACTTTGGTTGCCAAAAAAAGAAAAAGAAGATGAGTCTACAAAAAAAAAAAACAAACAACACACATTTCAGTTTCTATATCAATAATTAAGCACCACAAGACGGTGTGCAGCTCTGATGAATAAAAAAAAATTCCAATCTGATCTTGAAGACTGTCAATTTTAAAAATTATTCACATAATTGATGTTTCAAGATTTGCGTAAGAGACGTTTTAGTTAACTATATATACTTGGATCCGTAGTTCAGTGGGTTTTGTTTTAGTGTATAATATGTTAGGCCCATTTGTTTTACTAGAATTTTTCACATGTACTTATATTCTACTTTTAGTTCTTTTAAAACCATTGTCTTTGTAAACGCATTGAGTGTTTTTTGCCTTAAATGACAAAGTTAGGAAGTTAATAAATAAGTAGAACTGGCGTTTACGTTGAAGCTCTATTAACGAGTTGGTGTATGTATGTGTGAGTGTGTTACAAATTTTGAATTATGTGTCTTACTGATATTTCCTGAAGAACTACGCTAGAAATAACCGTGTTACCAACCTTCTGAAAAAAGATTACTTTTACCTATAACAGAACAAAGGTCAATACCGTCGTCCCTCTAGACTGACTTAAAACGTGTTGTAATATATAGCTCTTTCATGTATACATTTAATTTGATATACTTCCTTACGTAATCCTTCCGCTGGAATTATTTTATTGGTGGAATGAAGTCAACAACAATAAAAAAATACATTATACACTGACAAAAACTAATTCACTTAGAATGGTTTGTTTTAGAACTTTCGTGTACAGCTATACAAAGGGGTATCTGCGCATACAAGTCCCAAATTTTTAACTGATAGACAAGAGGGAAGGCAACTATTCAACGGCACCACCGCCAACTCTTGAACTATTCTCGTCTGACCATATAGCAAGATTTCATCATCACTCTTATAACGCACCAATGGCTCATAATTCCGAAGCGCGTTTTTGTGGCAAAGGGCTGCGAACCATGAACCATTGATTCACAGACTATGCATTCTAAACACAAGGTCATGTCCAGTCAATTCACTTAGAAAACCATTTCGGTTATAAAGTTCAATATAAAAGCTTTTATGTCACTAAACAGAAAGTACGTTCGTTACGAAGGCATCTGTAAAAAAGTAATCTCCTAACTTGTACTGCTACTCATCATAATTCCAAATGATATATTTATTTCTGTAAGCTTATACAGTACATAAAAAAGATGATTTATTGAACAGAAGACTGAACCTTATTTTTTTAACCTAACTAACAAAACTCATGCACGCGTACCCACCTGCTTACGTGTCGAGAATCCTATTAAAGAAAAATGTACTGTCATTAAAATACGATAAATTATACTGTTGTTAAAATCACTATTTTTTAAAGACAAATGAAAACATACTATTATAACTGTAACATTGTTCTTTAGGAATTAACGCACATATAAAAATAAATTATATTTGAATGACGGAAACTAAAACTTGCCACATTCTCAGCAACTGATATTGACTACAGCAACTGGAAAAGTTTGAGATTTGAATCACTGCAACATTACAAAATGAACTTCAACCGACTTGGTTCACTTCAAGTTAATTATTCAAAATATCACTAGTTGCGAACATTTACGTGACTGTTTTCGAATATTCGTGCAAAGCTACTACAGGGTTATCTGCGCTAGTCGTCCGTAACTTGGAATTCTAGTCTTAAACGAAGAAAGCTAGTAACCTGCGCCCACCACAAACACTACACTTGTGTGACTGTCATTCATATAATGCACACACGGCCTCAAAATGCGAAGTACTGTTATTCTTCTGTTTTTTTTTCTTGCAATAAATCTACAATTAGACACGTTAACCAATATGCCACGCTACGCCCCTCAATACGAAGATACGTAACTCTAATTAGATTTATAAGTAGAATTTTGAAAACTACACTACAGAAATGGTTTTATAAAGATGTAAGATGTTTAATTCATAGTTAGTTTCTCCCACAGTAATAAATGTAATATTTAAGTTGAATGCTTTTTATTTGGAATAGCCAATTTACTGCAATTCGGTGGCTTCACATAACTGTTGTTTAATTTTTAGCCTTTTTTTGTGCGTTGAGTACAGCTTAAAACTATCAACAGTTTATGAATAAGAAACGTCTCTATAATTTTCATTTTAAATAAGACATCTAAATGGATTAAATAATATTATTTATGATATTTAGTTGCTATAGGATTAAAAAATATTTTTCTGGTTAACTAGTTGAAAAATGAAATACGCATTGAATTCCATCTAATTATCACAGATATAAAATGGTCTAGGTATTCACAACGTATTTCATAACCGTTGTGCGCTGTTGGAAGTGATAAATTTGTTATATGAATAAAGGGATAGCGGGTAATTCTTTCTTTAAGTATGTACAATATTTTCAACTGATCGACACTTCATGAGGCGCATGGGTTTACGACCAATCATAGAACCATAAGGTTTAGGCGTAGCCAGTTATTAAATAAATAAAAGCAGTTATAGAACAACAACAACAAAACTCTATATAAAAAAAAGAAAAACTCCCAAAAAAAACAAAAACATTGGAAATTAAATTTCCTAGCATTAAAAACGAAGCAACTTTTGGTTACAGAAGTATATCAAAATTCCGAAAATCTATACTTAAAAAGTAAAAGTAAAAAGAAGAAAGTTTGTTTGTCTGTTTGTCCGCGAACTACTCTGTGGTCTTTGGACCAATCTCAACCAAATTTGATAGAATGGTACATTAGATCAAATGGCATTTCATAGGGCGGTTATTATACGTCACCACGCCCACAGCAAAAATATGTTTCTTTATCTAATGACTCCTCAGTCTGGGACCAATTTTTATTCCTAAAATTTGTCGAGTTTTGTTCTTAACATTTAAAATTTCACACATTCACATTTTTGACAAAAAAAAAAAGAAAGAAAAGCAACCAAAGCACAATATCAAATCCTTGCTGAAAACCCTTGCTTTTCACCTGATCAATTCTATGTTGTATGTTCAAGAGAAGGATCACCAAGAAATCTCTTTATTTTGTCCCAGGAAGGAGGAAGAACTTCTGATGTGGTTTATCAAGAGGCACACGAAAGTATCAGTAAACACTAAGACTATAGAGAGGTATTAGTAAAAGTAATAAAGTAGAGGTAAAGTAATTAATACACCATTTCTGTAATGTGGAATAAAGTAGTTGTAAAGCATATTGTGTGTGAAATAAATTACGCATAGAAATACAAATTATTTATTTATTAGTTCAAGCCCTACATTCAATTCTTAAAACATTGGACGTAGGACGGGTGCCTCAGCTTGTACACTTATAATCTGAAATAAAAACAGTGACTCAGTCTCAGCTTGAGGCCTTATATACTAAGAACAAGATTTCGATACAAGTAGCTACTAATCTATTCGTATGTATCGTAATAAATAAATAGATTGATATTAACTTTCAAATTAGTTAACATTCTCATTGCCTAAAGATTCCTAAAACAAATACCGATAATAAGTTTACAGATTTTTTAAAACAACCCGGCTTTTACTTATCTTTATCTTAACCAAACGAAACTTATGACTTTTTTCCAATTGCCGAATACCTTTTTCCAAATCATTACATATTTGGGATATTTTCTTTTGAAATCACAATTTATTTGGACAAAAAAACAATAGAAGGGGTAGGCGAAACACTAAAACAGACACCATTATCGTGAGAAAAATAGACGTGAAAAATATTCTATCATATACAGTCTTAAAGACTTTTTTTTTCACTGCCAAGTTTATAGATACACAGCTCTCCTACAGTCTTAGACTTTTTTTTTTTTCACTGCCAAGTTTATAGATACACAGCTCTCCTACAGTCTTAAAGACTTTTTTTTTCACTGCCAAGTTTGTAGATACACAGCTCTCCTACAGTCCTAAAGACTTTTTTTTTCACTGCCAAGTTTATAGATACACAGCTCTCCTAGTGTCCGGTTTATTTTTAAATACATTATAAAAACAAAAATATACACGTTTTAATATTTCATTACTTATCTGAAACTCGAAACTGGTAAATTTTAGGAAGAGTGAAAGGAAATGCCCTTTCTTCATGTGGTACAAAATGCCAAACACCCATGGTAGTGCTAAAGAGCGGGACAAATATATATCTTTGGCAGTGAACAAAGTAAAATGTTCATATTGTTGGGCACATTTTCTTTCGACTGCCATTGCTGATAAACTTTGAAGAGCCGATAAAAGATAGGTTCTTTGATAATGCCATGGGCACTCACTATCATGTTCATTTGAGAGTTAGAGAAATCCTTTCTCTTTCCCCTGTTTTACAAGATAATCGATATATACGTATATCTATGCTCTTGTAAGACTCGGTATCATCTAACAGGTAACATGACCAATCTTTTCTAAACATGCAAATAAGTGGAATATGTGCGTGTTGGGGTGGTTCATAATGAAATAGTCAATCAAGTATTTTTACTACTGAACTATAAACTATGCGAGAAATTCCAGAACTTTTTTGTTTATTTGTTTGCTGAATTTCGCGCAAAGGTACACTCTTGCTATCTACGGTATCCACTTTCTCGGCAACTGATGTTAACCACAGGCATCAGTGCGGATCAGCAACCGGAAAGGGTTTTTGAATGCTGACTCATTGCACCATTACAACATGAATTTAATCGGGCTTGGTTCACTACATGTTAATTATTTTAGACATTACCAGTTACGAACATTCTGTAACTGTTTAATGATGATGTCTCAACGAATATTGGAAACACAGTTAAGACCACACTATAAAAGTACGTTCACAAACAACTATATCATGAACGTGTGAACTTGACTGAGAAATGAAAATCAAGTAAAAATTCCAAAGGTATAGCTCAATTGCCTATTTCTTTTGGGACTAACCGTCCACATTTTGAAAGAATAGACAAGAGCGAAAGCAGAGAGTCAACAGCACCCACCACCTACACTTGGGCTGTTCTTACTTGACCAAATAATAGGATTTGACTGTCACTCTTATAATGCAACCATGGCTCGAAAGTGCGGAGAGCGATTTTTTGTTTTTCAACAACAGAAATCAAACGTCAGATCCACGTCATGGCACGCTAACCACTGTTCCGATCTCGGTCTCATTGTTGAACGATTTAATGATCTCGACAAGCTGACTAAAGATGCAAAGATTTTACATCAGAATTATCAGGAAAAAAGAGAATGAAAATGTTCTACAACAGTAACTGAATCTTAACACATTTTTCAACTCTGAAATTGAAATTTGTTGTTTCTTATAGGTCACTCTATTTCCACTTATATTCTTGAAAATTTTGATTAAAATATATTCAGCATTACAGAATATATATACCAAATGAATATATATATATATATATATATTTTTTGGTCTCATTACATTTATTGATGTATCGTATCTTCGGCAAATTGGATCTTTTCAAATGCTTTAAATCTTACTGAAATCTTGTACATTCTGACGTTGTGAGCAGAGTTTATTAGCAATAAAATGTCCCAATGCCTATTGTTTAATGACAGGTATTTCACATAAAAGCTTATTTTAACTAATTAGGAAATAAAATAATATATATAATACTTCATTTTTAAAAAAGAAACTTCCGGAAAAAAGCTGTTTCTCCTATTGTATTTTATTAACTAACATTAAGAATCATGGAATGTTAATATATATTGTATATATAACAGCCAAATGGCCGTCTGTTTGTCACGCTCTGTATATCCTGAACGGTTAATCGTAGAAAAAAAATAACACATATTAAAATGCTTATTTTCAAGAGTACATTGTTTGTTTGTTATGAATTTCGCGCAAAGCTACACGAGGGCTATCTGCGCTAGCCGTCCCTAATTTAGCAGTGTAAGACTAGAGGGAAGACAGCTAGCCATCACCACCCACCGCCAACTCTTGGTCTACTCTTTTACCAACAAATAATGGGATTGACCGTCACATTCTAACGCCCCCACGACTGAAAGGGCGAGCATGTTTGGTGCGACGGGGATTCGAACCCGCGACCCGCAGATTGCGAGTTCAAGAGTACATTACCAGAAAATTATTTTTTGCGCTTTCTAAAATTTCATATCGATATCAACATCGATCCGCCAGTCTTCGTAAGTGCAGGACGGACAGTCTGAGAAAAAACTTAAGAATAAAGATATTTCATTCTGTGAGGGAATTTCACGAAAAAACGGGACTTTCTTCGTCAACTGATTGAAAGAAATACTTCGAAGATAGGAACATGAACGGAGAAAAACGCATAAAGAGAGAGGAACGAATTTGAGTGTATATATATATATTTGTTTTTGTTTATTTTCATGTCAGTAGTATATACACGTATGCTTTTATTGTACCACGTCGATTAAATTGATTTAAAGTGAATATTTCCCCTTTGACACTTGTTACAGAAATGACAACTGTTAAAAAGCGCTCACTTTGGTAGCAGTCTTTTTCTGGTGCTCAGTAAAATGTCAAGGAATGGTGGCATCCAGCGGAAAATATCCCCGCGGCTACTTAGCGAGGCTGTGCCGTCTCATGTGCTAGATGCACTCACTGCATCGCAAACCAACGATTTTTGCCAACAATGCATTGCATTCAGTCTCAATTTCTTAAAAAACAAACGCGATACAATTTTCGTTATTGAAATAACACATGGAATGACAAAAGACGGTTGTAAACTAGACAGTTATACTGCATATACGCTTTGATCCAAGGGATTTGGTTGACTGCACATTTTATATTTATTCATCACTATTTTTTAGGAAAATTGCCGTCGAATTGTTTCTACGGGCATCTGCTGTATTTTATTATGGAAAAAATATAATTATTTGAAGTCAACAGCTAATGTTTGTGTTCCGTAAGTACGGTATACTGGGTTATTTTTCTATTATTACTTTTATTGAGAGTATTTTGGTTAGAATGTTTAATATATATATATTTTTAGTTGTAATTTTTATTTTCTATTATTATATATATATTATAGAGATTGTTTCGTATTGGTAGCCTAATATACGTACTTAGAAATAAACGTAAATCTCCTAAATTGGCTGAAACTCATTAGATATTATTGGGTGTATGGCCGAAAATATCGTTAACAGCAAGGGTACCCAACTGATGAAACAATGTATTCTAATCCTTATAAGGACGTAAGAAAAGTATGTTTAATTAGCTATACTCATTAACAGGTTGGTTTTGGTTTCGCTCTACTTAGATAGCTTGCTCTGCTCGAAAGTTAACATTAATTCATTTTTATTTAGCAATTTTTAAAACATGTTTATAATTGTTTTTTATGTAGAAGAAAACAAAAAAGGTGAAAGATGAAACTCCAAGCTAAAATAACTTTATCAATAAACAAAAAAATACGTTTCGGATAACGGCTTTTCCCTGGGTTGACACCTTACAGTGAAAACAAAACGGCTTTTTTGAAGAAGTAGCCGCTTTTTTCTCACAGCAAACCAATGAAAGTCCGTTTTCCGAAATGTTGTTTTCAGATTAGTTATTAAGTTATAGAGGCCAACATTCGCCACGCAATCCCAACATGGACAATTTTAACACCAGAAAAATCGAAAACTGTCTATATAATTACTTGGGATTTACAAGAATGTATCTTTGTACAAAATCCCATGTAAGTTGAATGACATACACATTAATAGTTCACAAAAACCGCAAATCGTAAAAGACAAAAATTGCAAAATTGTCTATATTTCTGTTAGGGGCCTGCAAAGAGTGTCTTTGTACCAAATTCCTTAAGAGTTGGTCGAAACAAAGCTAAGTAATTGACCAAAATTCCTACAATTAAGGGTATCTAACCTTTAACCCCCCCTTAAAATGACACAAAAAAGGCCATATCCCACATTTTTGTACGTATGTGTAAAAAAAGTATCTTTGTACTAAATCCCATGTAAGATGATCGAAATATGGCAGAGTATTTGTCAAAACACCCTAAAATTATGCTTTTTTGTGAGCTTTGATTCCCTTAAAAAACAAAAAAGACTCAAAAATGGTTAAATCCAACTTTCATATACGTTAATGTCCTAGGCGCATGAAAATCTATATTTGTGCTAACTTTTATCGTAATTACTGGAAATATGACCGCACAGATCATACTTGGGTTGTTTGACCTTTTCCCCATAAAACCTACATCAAAAAAATGAAAAAGAGTATGGGCGTATTGTACCAAAGTATAATCGTACTAAGTTTCAAGTCCATTCGCCGAGAAATTATGCAATGGCGGTCGACTGAAAAGTGTTTAGAAGAAGAAGAAACAATAGATAAACTGGATGTCTGTCTGCGGAGACACAATTTATTTCAATTTGGCGAGTGGTTCACATTTTTTGTTTTCTTCTAGATTTTCTACTTTCCTCACCTACGCAGTTTTTATTATCAGATATAATCTTTAATCCACAAGGGCGTAATCTCAGCCACTGATCCGTGGATCGGTGCCAATCTAACACAACCATAAAAACAAACAAAAAACAGACAGAATTTTCATCATGTAAATCGTATTGTTTTTCCGTTGTATCCCGATAGTTTGAGACGGCAGCGCGTCGGTCCCTGGTATCGAAAAAATTGAAAAAAACGCTGATTTAGAATGGTAAAATGTATTAAGAAAGGTTGTCAAGTCTCCAAACACTGAAATTCTCAGCAACCTTTTCAGAAACAGAATGCGAGTCTTCGAACCGCAAGAAATACTCATGTCAGGTCAGATCAAAATTACAGCCTTTACCTAAAATACAACTGAACCAGGAAAATTGTCAATTTTCATTTTTTAAAGATATGTGGAGAAAAAGTATTCTATAAAAACTGTATTGTTATTCTTCACAATATTTTTCCTACAGCTTTGTTAAAATTGGATACAAAGATTACTATTTGCTTAAAAAGTTTTTTTCATTATGATCATATATACTTGCAATTTTGTGTTTCTACTCTCTGTTAGTTATTTTTAAGTTTGAAGAATATTTTTCTACAATATCATTTTTTGTATACAATACATTTTCACTATTACATTCACTTTCTGATTTTCACCAAGTAATCTCCCACACAGAGCTACACAATGGGATATCTGTGCGCTGCCCACCACGGGTATCGAAACCCAGTTTCCAGCGCTGTAAGTCCGCAGACATACCGCTGTGCCACTGGGGGGTTTGAGGTTCTCTACTATAATTATTAGCCTACAGAAAGTCACTAGTATTATACATACAAATCATACGATTAATCCTTAAATTCTATTAAATAATACTCATTACTCGACAGATTCTTAAAAGGTTTTTAATTGTTACTTGTCTACAACTCTAGCTGGAAGCATCTCAGCTTAAACTCTAACATTCAGGAATTATATTACGTTAGACTTTCTTTTCTTCACATGCCATTTATCTCTGGAAAATTGAATCTTTGAATTAACTATAAGGTATTTCCAATTACTGTCTGTTTTGGTATGAGAAGCATATAAGATAACCGAACAACGTATAGGGCCTGTAGAGAACGGTGACCCTGTACGCTAAGCCTAACAGTCTGGACAAGGTTAATGACAGAAGCGCGATGTTAATTGCAAACCGATACGAGTTTCGTATTTCTCTGGGACTAACGTCGTTATAGAATGTTTAACTAACAAAAACAAATTGCTTTTTTTAGTAATGACAATTTTAAAGAAATATGTACGATGTAATGAAAAATTAGAAACCATATGATACTAAACTCTTGAAAACCTCAGCTGTGTTCCAGCTTTTGCTCCAAGTAAAAATGTGCATTAATGTTCCAAACATGTTAATTAGTAATATATAAAAGTTTATCTGGTAATTTGATATCATTATATGCTACCGTAATCTTTCCATATGCTGTATTGGCAGATGTGTCGACAGCAAGAATACTTATGAATTAATTATATACACATTTTTAAACCATCCATGAAAAATTTTATTACCAAACATATAACTAAACCTTGTCTATGAACGCCATGTTTTAAGTACCCATATTGTCGTCAGATGTCTCCACTGGGTTGCGCAACAATACATTAGATACGATTCCTACAGTTTAATTTTTATATAGATTCTGATCGCCTAGTGTCAGTTTTTCGTGTACTCTGAGCTTTACGGATACTGGAATACTTTAATTGTCAACGAAACATTAAAGTCCAACCTTCAAAATAGTCTGATCAATAGGATATTTTAAAAATAGTGATCTTAGAGTCAGCTAGAGTTGCATATCAGCACGCCATTTTAAAGACCTAATGGCCATCATTACCTACTGTTGACCGACATAGGAATTTCCACTGTTATGAGCTATAAAGGAGGAGGGGTAAATCTTAGAACAAATATCTTAAACTTTTCATAGATATTTCTATGTGCCTCATTGTCTCCTTGTTTAATGTCCATGTTCAAGCAAACTAAAGTCAGAAAAGCTCATTGGTGCTACAGTGGAGGAACATGTTACACGGAACTGCTTTGATTCCAGTTTCTTTTCATGAAAACAACCGACGGTTTCGAGGTGTGGCTGGTCCCTGGAGGAAGTTTGCGAGTCTTTGCGAATTTCAAATCCTTGTTTATTACCTGGTTATCGATGCCATGAGCTATAGCCAGCTTTACTGGTATTTTTTATTTTTTTGGTATGAGAGTTCTCTTTCGGAACCATAACCTTCACTTTGATGATGAGGATGTTCTTCTGATTAGCTGCCATAAACACAATTTGTTCTTCTTTCATGGAGAACATTCCATATTTTCCTTTCCATAATTTTTTTGGCTCTACATCACTAAACAATCATACTGTATTAATATTTCTCTTCCGAAAAGGCGGTCACAAGTTAATCCAGCCAACGTTTAACCGATTCAGAATTACACTATTGAAATGGGTATTCACCCGTGAATTACGCAAAACGGGTCGTCCACGCACCACGATTTACATTTACAGCAACAAGGCACTTTATTCGCAAATGCAAATCGTTCTTATAAAGTGCTATTAACCTACACCGTATATACGTTTTAAGTAATCTAACAATTATCTGACAAAAGTGTGTGTGTGTCCGTTATTAACTATCGAACTGCTGGATTGATTGTCACCAAACTTGGTATTTACCTTTAGGTTCCCAGGGGGAGTATCATGAGTGGAGGTCGGCGTTCGGATCTTACACGTGCGTTGAATGAGAGGTACGTCATCGAGTATCATATAATCTAGTGCTCTACGCTAAACTCATGGTTTAAGTATTATACCTCGAACTTTGTTGAAAAACGTTAATTGTATTACATATAAAAGCATTAGGTTAAAATAAAAAGTATCACTTTCCATCATGGAAAAAAATAAAAGCTGGTTATTGACAATTAAATCTTGTTAGTCAAAATATTATAGAACATGCTGCTTTACGTTAAAATAAAAAAAATCATTTTTTGACAGTTGTTTTTCTTTCGTAGCGCAAAGTTAATCAATAGGCTAACTGCATTCTTTCCACCGTAGGAAATTGAACTTCGGATCTTAGCGTTGTCAGTTCCGTAAACTTACCACTGACCCATCGAGAGACTTTTCAACGGTTATCACGTATTAGGAATAATAATATTATTTAGACTCACATTAACACCAAACCCACAAATGGTTTGACGTCAAACAGAATCCTCCCAAAAGCGTTGACTTTTCATCTGAATAACTAACTTCATGGTTCACAAACCGCCACTTGCATTCACGTACTCTTGGCAGTGACGCCTCCAGTGGCACAGCGGTATGTCTGCGGACTTACAACGCTAGAAACCGGGTTTCGATACCCGTGGTGGGCAGAGCATAGCTACCCCATGATGTAGCTTTGTGCATAACTACAAACAAACCTGGCAGTGACAAACAGACACTCGTGTTACATTCCAATCCACGAATAACAATGATCAAAATAATTATTAAACCCACTTCATCACTATGTCCCAAGTTCCGATATAGCCATGAATTATCAAACCCCTTATAGTCGTACGTCTTTAGTAGTAAGTTAAGATTCCAAGTTCATTTTTTATCCATTTAGAAAACAAAAATGGTATCAGTAGGTTTGTTCTTTCTGTTTTGGCAACATGCGCATAGGGGTATAGCAATATAAAAACAAACAAAATATAATGATTCGAAATTAATTCTATAAATTTAAATAGATATCTAAAGCATTGAAAATAATTAGGGAAACGATGAGGTAAAAGTGTATAAAAAGCAAATACTACAAGAACACCACTCTTTTATCATGTGAAAATGAAATGCACCAGACTACGTTCACGTACTGATAGATAACTTACACTGTGCCTAGTTGTCAATCCACCACTCAGAAAGTGTCAACCCAGTATAAAGCCAACAAAACTACAAGCAGTTATGGCTCCCAAGCGGAGTTTTGGGTGATCAAGGAAACCACATACATGCGAACAATTACGGCAAGATTCCTAGTTTCAGTAGGAACTGTATGCAAGACTGAATACGTACGTGAAACTGGTAGAAAATAGAAACCCTCCAGAATTGATGTTACGTATCTCAGGGTATGCTTTTTACGAGACAGATGACAGTCAATCATAGATCATGTCAACAAACTTGCCATAAATACAGATGTGAATATCACCCCGTAAACAGTTTGTTTGTTTTTTGAATTTCGCGCAAAGCTACAAGAGGGCTATCTGCGCTAGCCGTCCCTAATTTAGCAATGTAAGACTAGAGGGAAGGCAGGTAGTCATCACCACCCACCGCTAATTCTTGGGCTACTCTTTTACCAACGAATAGTGGGATTGAAATGGGCATTGGACCAGAAACCGCGGAATGAGGAACACTGGAAACGTGTGCTCTTTAAAGGTTAATCCAAGTTAGAATTGTAAGGAACAATCAATGATTGTTCCATGGCAGAGGGAATAATGATATCATAGCCAGTGCACGGGGAAGCACGGTTTGTTTGTAGTTATGCACAAAGCTACACCATGGGCTATCTGTGCTCTGCCCACCACGGGTATAGAAATCCGGTTTCTAGCGTTGTAAGTCCGCAGACATACCGCTGTGCCACTGGGGGGCTGGGTAGCACAGTGAGGGATCAGTAAACGCTTGAGAATGCACCTCAGCCATAATTGTCAGTAATCTACACAAAACTGACGGTACCCTATCGACATGATGAGGTCTGATGTTGGGCGTCAGGCTTCTGTAAGGCCTCATTAGCAGCAGTGTGCAGAATACAACGTGAATGGTCGAGATGTTATCGTTTTCTTCTTACTGGAAACCCATACAAGACTAGTAAAGAAAAATTCTACAAAAATTATTATTAGTCTTATTGTCCTGTAATGCTCACAAAACACGGTCGCTAGATCACGTTTCACCTACATAAAGCGTTATACACCATAATAATTAAACAGTTTAGTTTTCCGATGTATTGATTTATGAAACTTTATTTTCTAAATCATTTTATTCTATTAATTTATAAGTTATTTTTAGTTCTGAGTTATGGAATTATCTTACTTTGCACCAAATGTTAAGTTTTAAAACAGTCATCATTTATGCAAACACTTTTCGTTTCTATCTCTACTTACTGTTCTAACAGAGACTTATTTCAAGCAATAAAATTTCTTGGTTGAAGAACTAGCATATTGTTAGATATACACCCCTGTTTCATTTTAAGTTTAATGGGAGAGTTATGATCTGAATAGTGATATAGCGCGAGTCACAGACACCTACTGTAAAGAATCCGGCCCATACATAAGACCTGACAGTGGCAAGCCAACCAGAATCTACAGTGGTAAGTGGCGATAGAAGTAGACCTAAATAACAACAGCAAATAGTCCTATATAAGCACTGCTATAGTGGTGGCAAAAATATTAAAGAGCTCACAACAACACTATATAACCATGTCGACTGACTTTGATAAGTGAATAGAGAGGAGTGAGCGACTTAAGCTCAAAGATAGTGATTTATGAGAGTTTGTTAAACAACAAAAGGACCTATAGAGGAGAAATGAGGAGAAAAGAGAAGAAAAAGGAGAAAGACTGAAAGAAGAACGTGAGCGTGAAATACCAGCTCAAAAAGTTGAGAAAGAAGAAAAGGAGAGACTGGAATAGATACAATAAGAGCACAAACTGGGATCACCAAGCTCACCAAAAGAAAGATGGAGGACCCAACAATGACAATTGGGTCAGGACCAGCCGACCCAAGCTGTGCAAACTCGAGGAACAGAAATACAACACATTGATGCTTTCCTGGAGAGGTATGAAAGATTTGTCGAAAGTCAGAACTGGGACAAAAGCGACTGGGCTGTTTGTCTCAACCCCCTTCTCACAGGAAAAGGCCTACAAGTGTACATGGGCATGACGTCAGAAAATTCCATGGATTATGACAAGTTAAAAGTGGTCTTACTGAAATGCTATGAAGCTACCAAGGAATGCATTTGCAAGAAGTTAAAAGAAGTCAAACCTGACACTGGAGAAACTGTGTTTCAGTTTGTGGCACATCTACGGAGATACTTTACAAGGTGGACTGACATGGCCAAGTGTGAAAATGGCTTTGAATGGCAGGCAGATCTACTAATACGTGAAACGTTCATGATCACGTGCTTCACTGACATGTCAGTGTTCCTAAAAGAGAGAGCACTGAAAGATGTGAATGAAATGATCAAGCTGGCAGAACAGTATATGGAAGCCCATGGAGGGACTATAACTTACAATTCCAAGAATAACCAGTCACAGTCGAAATCAGGGGTAGCTGACCAGAAGCACGATGCCACCAAAGGTGATAAGAAGTCAACAGACAAAAGGGAGAAGAGATGCTGTGCTTTTTTTTTTTTTAATGGGGCACACTGCGAGTGAGTGCAAGTCTGTCACCAACAAGCATCAGCAGAAATCTCAATATAAAGCAGCTGGAGCTACCTACAAAGATGGTGCAGGCAACAAAGAAGAAAAGAATGACTGTCACCATAGGTACTGCTGCAAGAAGAAACAGAATGAAGATAACTCGATAGATTCAACACAAGAAGAAAGTGCTATTACCATGATTAAACAGTGCAAGATTGATGGTCAGCTAAAGTTAGCGAATGGGTCAACAGTACCAGTGGTGAATGGAGCATGTGATAAATATCGAGAGGTGCCAACAAACCACAACATGCCAGTCAAGGCTATGTCAGGGTCAGGAAAGTGAAAGTTCTACGATACACTGGAAGCAGCAGTAAAAAACAGTCTAGTATCTGATGGCCAGCTGACGGGCAAGGTACACTTGTGTGTGTGCTAACTGATGGGACAATGAGAAAGTTTTCCATAGCAAGAATAAAGGTGGCTGTTCTGAGCTTTTGATATTATGCTATTTTTTTTATGGGTACTGTAAGTGTCAAATTCGATTTTTCTAAATAAGATGTACTATAAATATATATTTGTTATTACTTTCATTAGCAGTATTGGTTATACTATTTAGTATATCAAATAGCATTACTTTTTGTTATTTTTATTATATTTTATATTGTCATATATATTATGTTTTTATTGTAAATGTTGTTTTGCATTGTGACTTAATATATATGTATGTAGGGCTAACCTAAATTTTCTAAGCTGACCGGACCTCGTAAGATATTATTGGGATTACGGTCGAAAATATCATTCAACAGCGAAACACCCAACTGACGAAATAGTGCTTGTTTGTTTGTTTTGAATTTCGCGCAAAGCTACACGAGGGCTATCTGCGCTAGCCGTCCCTAATCTAGCAGTGAAAGACCAGAGAGAAGACGGCTAATCATCGCCACTCACCGTCAACTCTTGGGCTACTCTTTTACCAACGAATAGTGGGATTGACCGAAACATTATAACGCCCCCACGGCTGAAAGGGCGAGCATGTTTGGTGCGACGGGGATTCGAATCCGCGACCCACAGATTGCGAGTTCAAGAATACATTACAAGAAAATTATAATCTTTATTTATAGAAACGTCTTTAATTAGCAATACTGATTACCAGGTTTATTTTTAGTTTCGCTGTAACTACATAGCTTGCTCCAATCAGAAGTTAATATTACTTAATAAAGAAACACATAAAAGTGTATAAAAAGTTTCATACTTCGGATGAATGTCACCAATCACAGAAAACGAAAACACATCAAACAAACAAGAAAATAAATTGCTTTGTTTAAAAATCAAAAAAGTAAATTCATTTGTAAGGTAGTAATGAATTCACGTTAAGAAATTGACGGTTACTTTTATAACGCTTAAAGTGTGGGGAATATTTTGTAGTAACGCATGGATTTTAACCTGGCTCGCATGCTTCAACATCCAGAGCTCTACCACAAGGCTAATCCGCACCCATACTTTGTGTCAAAATGAATCATTGCAGACTTAAAATTTGATCTTTCATAACTATCCAGTTTAATTCAATATTACCACAGTTATGGGCCAACGATAAAGCACGATTTGAACATAATTTCACCCACAACTTTTAGTTTGTAACAAATTGTGAAAATATATATACATATAACTAGTTTTACTATTAATATTACCTCTATGTTACATCCTCTCCAGGCTTGAATTTAGAATTACATTATATATATATATATATATATATTGTATTCAACAGAGTACTGACAGACGGGAAAGTTACACTAATGCAAATCCAAACTCAAGCGTTGACGTGTGATGCTTGTAGGCCATAATATATATATATATATATCAAGACACAGTAGTTTGTCAACAGAAGTGATACCGTATTTGCCGGTGTATAAGACGACCCTGGATTTTTTGAGCAAATTAAGTGTATTTCTTTGAGATTCGGTGTATAGGACGACCTCTATTATCAAGCAAGACTAGGTTTGTTTGTTTGTAGTTAAGCACAAAGCTACACAATGGGCTATCTGTACTCTGCCTACATTCCGCTGTGCCAATGGGGGCAGCAAGTCTAGGATGTTACTTTTGTAAAGAAATTATTAAAAGTTATTTTGAAATTGTACTGACCTGCGCTCTGTGGTAATCAATACAACCACAAGTGTGGTTTTTATACTCTTCAAACGCTACAGACAGCTCAGTGTGGCATAACTTAAATCACAAACATGTAATAAAGAACTTTACAATGTTTTCATCACAGTTGAACTCCTTTTCTGTTATAAAAAATATTAAACCTTAAAATATAGTGATCTATTATAAAATATTTTTACAAAATAACTTTTTAATATAATATTATCAATATTTTAGTATGACGGATGAGATCAATACATTTCAAATAAAAAATATCTTGATATATTGTAGCTATACATATCAATACATTTCAAGTAAAAAATGTCTTGATATATTGTAGCTATACATATCAATACATTTCAGTAAAAAATGTCTTGATATATTGTAGCTATACATATCAATACATTTCAAGTAAAAAATATCTTGATATATTGTAGCTATACGTATCAATACATTTCAAGTCAAAAATGTCTTGATATATTGTAGCTATACATATCAATACATTTCAAGTAAAAAATGTCTTGATAAATTGTAGCAATACATATCAATACATTTCAAGTAAAAAATGTCTTGATAAATTGTAGCAATACATATCAATACATTTCAAGTCAAAAATGTCTGTTATTGTAACGCAGTAGGTTGCACGATGTCAACGCACTTACTCAAAAAAGCAAACAAAAGTAAAAGGAACAATGTATTTTTGGTTAAATATACTATTAACCAGAGAATACCTACTGGAACTCTTAACTTTGAACCTGTGTACAAGACAAGGGGTAAAATACAGTAGTTAAGCAATTTTTCCACTTTCTGTAACTCGGACTGTGGTAATCCAAACTATCACATATTTTCAGCGGATGTGCTCTACTGGACTTTTACTTCACATACCATATTTCAAAGCAATTCATTAATAGATATAAAATCTTCAATTTTGAATGAATTTCTTCCTCTTTTTTTATCTTCGCACCGAAAGTAGAGAAATTTTATTTGATAGAAAAACATACTAACTTTCATGGATTTTTTTCAAGTTTGATACACACTGACAGATCTTTACAACCCACAATTAAATATCAAATTTGGTCTAAGTAAAAATCCATGTGTACAAAGTTATTCAACAAAAACAAAGTTATTCAATTTTGACCAAAAGTTTTGCGCACACTTACGCAATAAGTCATGAGCTATCGGTCTGAAATTTTTACTGCAGCTTCACCTAAACCTAAAATGGACAGTTTTTAGTTTTTGTTTTTTTGTTTTGTCATTCCGATTAAAGACGGCTGATATAGAGAAGCAAAACTATAGGGTGAAAGCACGTGAAGATACATAAATATTGGTTAGGCCAAATAAACTAGATTAACAGTTTCTATCTCAAGTTTCCAAAAGAATCATATGGGTGGACGGTTATTATTCATTGCCAACTTTTAAGCACAAATTTGACAATTTTTATGAAATTATCCCAAATAAAGAGCGTTTAGCGTCACGTAATATTAGCTTAAGCAATCAGTGTAAATAATGATGCTTGATACAGCTGCACTGAGTGCATGCGGGTGAAGACAAGAAAGAAACTATTAATCTAGTTTCCATGGTGTTATTGTTTTAGAGAGGGAAACTACCACCATATATTTTAAAGAATCTAGTTGGTTCTGTAACGTATAGGTCTGTTCGGAATAATAGGGTTGCGATCCTAAAGCTAATGTTGGGTACTATCGAGTGTCACTTTCTTATTTGCTGTGGTTTGTTGGTGTGTACCAACAAAAAGACATGATATCTAATCAAAAACACGTGAGGTGTGAAAAAAAATGTGCGGTCAAAAAGGATTGAGCGTGCGACTTAAATGAATAAGATCAAAATTGGCGGCCAAACGGGTAGCTACACTTATAGCATTGATAAGAATTGTACAACAAATATTCATTCATTAGTTATCCAGGCAGCGTTTTTTGTTCAACTTGGGGCATGATGGTGGGTAAAACAAAATTTTAATGAATATTTGTTGTAAAGTTCTCATCAATGCTATAAGTGTAGCTACCAGTTTGGCCGCCAATTTTATTTCATTCCTTTAAGTCGAACGCTCAATCCTTTTTTTTGGTTCGCAACTTTTTTCAAACCTAAGATGTTTTTGAATAGATAAATACACACACACACAGAGAGATGTATGTACATTCACTCAGACGAGGCCGTGTCTCATGCACATTTTTCTGATTTAATCTCTAACGTTCACTACAATCACACCTATTTTTATTATAATTTAATGAAGATACACGGCTATTTGTATAATAGACAATGTACTGATATAGTATGAAAGAAACTATACAAAGGCTTATCAAGATAACGAATCACGTTTCTCTGCTCATACTCATTACCCACATCGTACACAGTATCAACTAATAATGGAACGAATAAGATATGAAACTACGTACTTGTGACATAAAATCTTATTTTGTTTAATTATTTACAGTAGGAATGTAAAATTTCGATCCCTTACATGTTTAAAGTGATTATAAACATGGGAAGTATACATATACACAAAAAGTAAGGAAAACAAAGGTTCGCCCTAAATCTGATCTGTTGCTCCATATCTCATATTTCCTTTAAGTTGCACATAATCTTTAGTTTACTTATAACTTACAGAAACCTTTGACTCAGTTATCAAGACAACCACTCTCTGTTTAAATGATCATAAGTCGCTGGTAAATAAAGTAAAAGTGTTTACACTATGGATAATCATCTAACAAGTAACACTTAGCGCGTAGCCATTTAGGTCAGTCACTAAGCATTTAGGGGATTACAGCACTAAGTTTTATGATGGCGACACACTAGGCTGTACCAAAAATTAACTCGACACAGCAGAGACGAGTATAAGCTAGTATAAACTGGCTGGTAGGGGCTCCCCACTTTACCTGTCACTACACAAGGCTGTGTTGGCGAACCTTTTTCGTGTCGCGTGCCCAAAATGAAATATAAAACATTAGATAATTTTTTGTGTGCCACATCGGGGAATAAATTTTAGAATGCTTTATATTACTGAATTTCATAACAGCTATAAATAAAAATAAAAACTTAATAAAACATTTTATGCAATTTCCGAAAACCTGACGACATCTCTTAGGGCACAACGCAGCACCTCAAGGTGTCGCAACACCCACTTTTGAAAGCACTGTGTTAGAAAATTACAGGAAGAATCGGTCGCCTTTCTTGTTTAGCCGCTGTGGAGATTAGGAGATTACGGAATCCCCTATTATTATGAAGCATTATTATCATGAAGTTATTGCGTTAAAATATTCGGTGTTAATTGGTGCTGCCAGGAAATGACTAATGATAAAATAGAAGAGCAGAGAAACTAAGGAGAACAATATTTATAAGTCAAAGCAAGAAATAACCACTTCGCCAAGTCTCATGTAATTCCATTCTGGATTTACAAGTCTTATAACAAGAGTATTGAGTAATAAGGTGATCCAACAGCTACCTATGGAGTGTTTAAGAAATAGTGCACATGCTACGTTATGCGTAGAAACATAAAACTATCATCACAAACATTAATTTTAATCTTCACAGTCTATGGAAGTATAAGGAATTTGTTCTCTGGCAAAAGTGTGGGTCTCTATTGTCGACCTCAACTGAGCTGAGCCCAAAAAGAAATACAGAAATCCTATGGTTTCTATGATAGGTCTTGTCGAGACCAATGTTTATGTTTTATCACACAACATGGTCATTTATATCTATCAATGGAATGTGAAAAACAAACATCTGCAGTTTACATAATTTTTATAACAAAATTTAGGCCTATCACGTACCTGAAAATATGTATTGTTATGGAATAACGTCTGAAAACAATTGCTACCTGCAGTACGTATTTGAGATAGTATTAAAGAGCATTACACTATTTTGCTACGATAATATTCATAAATTACGTAATCTATTATAAACATTGCAAGTTTGGGAGATAGGGGTTCCATGTAATTTCTAAATTGATGTAGACAATATAATAAATACCATCTGAAGGTAATTTATACTAAAGAATGTTTTGGAGTATAACGAACTTGAAATATGTAACCTAGATAAGCAACCATTTCAAGGAAGTAATAATTTAGAGTAGTACTAAGTAGTACATAGAATTTCTGAGAGTTAGTTACATTGAAGTTCATAAGAGGATAAAAGGTCCAGAGCTGTACTAAAACTTATTATTTGATGAGTTTTGTGGGTAATCGTTTGAGGCTGAGTGAATTTAATATTCAGATATCGTCAGCCAGTAACTCCAGATAAGCTAAGATCCATGTGTTAATGCTCATGCAACTATAAGGTGTCCAGCAGTATTTGGAGAACACGTGCAAAATCTGGTATAACCAGCCCAAGAATCCAACTAAATCTCTCTGGGAGTTTTGGGGTGTTGCCTGAGGGGCAGAAAGGCCAGGCTCCTATACTTGGAGCTACTTTACAAGTGTTAATAACCAAGGCTAAGATGATTAACACCATAAATGGGTATATTCTCTACTGAAATGGGATATCAATTTACGAAACAAGATACCATATTCCCAAAGTATGCTTTCCCAATATTTTATGGCAGTATAATGAAAATACACAAAATTCAGGCCTAATTAAATACAAGATTTGGTATTTTGCAAAATGGTTAAAGTAACAATATATATTTTCAAAAAGGCAATGCCGCGAAAGATCAAGTTTTCTTAGTTTCTCAAATAAAATTTCTGTAGAAAGGTTCCTCAGTGACATAGTAGTATGTCTGTGGACTTACAACGCTAGAAACCGGGTTTCGATACTCTTGGTGGGCAGAGAACAGATAGCTCACTATGTAGCTTTGTGCTTAACTTCAAACAACAACACTTCCATGTTAACCACATCACACATTATATTTGGTGTGACAAGTTTTGAAAAGTTTTAGACAAACTGATACATTGAAATGGTTCTGCAAAATTATAAAATGTATTTTTCTAGGGCTATGTATATAGTAAAAAGGAAATAAATGACTGGTATTCTATATATATATATATATATTTCACGCAAATGATCAACAAACATTGTAGAAAGTTCAACTAATCACTCAAGATATACTAAATAACTTTTAAATTAATCAATTCTTGTATAAAATACATCACTGTGGCATTTTAACACATACAAGCATACAACGATATATCGTGGTATAAAAAGTCATGACTTCTAATGACCCAGTTGACGGATAAAGTAGATTTGTCAATATTTTCTTCTAATGATAATGAAATAAGAGAGACAGATAAATGATTTTACAGGCAAAAACATTCAATAATTTCGATGCAGCAAAGGATAAAAAATAAACTGAAATCAGTAGTGTCTTTTCTTGTCAGAACAATCTATACTACAAACGTTAAGTACAGAATAGTCTCTTAACCCTAGAATTAACGATGGGGTCGACACACACCAGTACTTAGCCCCCTCACACTGATTGGCTGCCTCAGGGAAGGAGAGATGTCACCAGAGACATATTTCCACAAATTGTCGCCAGTGGGCGTAACTATCTTAGAGAGGATTGAAATTACAGTTCGATACCAGACAGACAGCTATGACGTGATAGTTCCACGAAATAAAGGATGTGTTGCTAGGCTGCCATGATGTCATATCTCCACAAAGTGGGGCAAGTACAAATTGTCTCAACATGACTATCATTAATGCAGTCCGTTTGAATCAATAATTCATTAGTTAATTAAAATGTCCTAAAGAAGACGCTTATCACTAATTTATTAATTACAATTCCTTGCCACTTACAAGTCCTGAAAAGAATGCTCACCACTAAATTATTAATTACGTTTTCTGACCATTTAAATTGTCCTAAAAGGACGATATCATGAAATAATTACAACTTACTGTTTGATGTCTCAACATGACTATATTTATCACAGTCGGTTTAAAACACGAAATCAGTAGTTAATTACATTCTCTTATCCTTACATGTCCTAAAAAGGACGATATCATGAAATATTATGCATTAATTAAAACTTACATTTTCACTAGTTTGACTTCATACTATAAACATAACTGGACACTTAACAACGAAAATATTACCATAATGAATAAATTATTCTGGATGAAATCTTTGTAACCCATACAAAAAAAAGAGGACATAAAAAAATACCATATATATCATCTATACATTTCAGATTATTATTTTTACCAGTTATTTTCTTAATGCTAAAAATTAAAAAGATCCAATTTTATCATGTGATCAGGGATCAGGGTAAAAATGCTGAAGACACAAGTAAGCAAGCAAAACTATCAGTCATAGTTTTGCTTACTTATGTCTTAGCATTTTTACCTTGATCCCATGATAAAACTGGATCTTTTTTTATTTTTATTATTATGAAAATAATAATTTGAAAGACATAGCACTATAGCTAGCTAAAGGAATAATCGGAAAGGCATAGCACAGTAACTGCTAAAAATAATATGTATTTTAATTTCTTATTTCCTCTTTTTATATGGTTTCTGAAGATTTCAACCACAATAGTTTATTCATTGTTTTCGTATTTTATTTTTGTTAAGTGTCAAGTTATATTGATAGCACAAAGTCAAACTAGTGAAAGTGTAAGTTTAATTAATGCATAATATTGCATGATATCGTCCTTTTTAGGACATGTAAGTGGTAAGGAAATGTAATTAACAAATGAATTAGTGTAAGGCATCCTTTTAGGACAATTTAAGTGGTCAGGAAACGTAATTAACAATTTAGTGATAAAATTCTTTTTCAGAACATACAAGTGGTCAGGAAATGTATAGAACTAAAAAGTTAATGTTTTAAACCAATTGTATTAAATATAGTCATGTTGAAACATCAAACAGTAAGTTTTAATTATTTCATGATATCATCCTTTTAGGTTGATTTATATGGTAAGGAAATGTAATTAAGTAATAAGTTAGTGTTAAGCATCCTTTTTTGGACGATTTAAATGTCAGGAAATTTAATTAACTAATGAATTGGTGACATAAATTGACTGTATTAATTATAGTCACTTTGAGACATGTTGATCAAATTTATATTGGCTCCACTTCATGGAGCTATGACATCATGTCCACCTGTCATGGCAGCCTAGCAACACGCCCTTTATTTCGTAGAGTCATTATGCCATATCCATCTGTTTGGTATCGAACTATAATTTCAGCCCTCTCTAAGATAGCTGCACCCACTGGCAACAATTTGTGGAACTATGACGTCATGACTGCCTGTCATTGCGGCCTAGCAACGCGTCCCAAACAAATATGTGGAACTATGATGTCATCGTCAAGCAGCCAATCAGGGTGAGGTGGCATACTTTTGCCGCTAAAGTGGAGGACTAACTACTCACACTCATCGACTGTATGAACACATTTTTATAAAGTATTTATTCCTCAGACTGACTGTGTATCCAATATTTGTTGGTTACGTATGATAACGCATGAGTAACAAAAAAATAATAAAAAAATAAATATGAACAGTGCAATTAATCCAGCTAATTATTTTACGTATAAGATGAATGACTTTCTCAACTGTTTGGCCAGTTATTCACCCACAGCGTAATGACAGACAACAAAATAAAATTATATGAAGTAATATGGTGACCCTTACCGGTAATGTAACGGTAAAAACACAAGTCAGTAATTTGAACTGGGGTTAATATAAATTACTCTTCATCAGACTAACCCAGTTACCAGGAGTTGTTCTTCCAGGATCTGGTAGTGCCTATCAGTTACTACATTAACAATTTAAGGTAGCACTGACCGTTAAAGAGCGCCCCCAATATTTCAAAAATCACATTTTCCAAATTTAGCATAAATCGAAAGTTTAACCTCTTTTCTACATAAGTAACTGATTTTTGTATTAAAATCTTTACTAATTAATCTGTAGTAACTGATTAAAAATAAGTCTAGTTTGTTTTCAATCCGTTTCCACTCCACTTAAAACCAATATCAGCATGAAATTTAGCAGACTTGTTGATATTACAATTTTCCATAGCTTGATTTTAGTAAAATTGAAAAATCTTTACCAACTGTCTTGTTATGAGTTTAATTACCACTAATGAAGGCATTAATTAAAATTAATTGTCCATGGCTCGTTAACGTTACAGAAAATTTGCAAAGTTTTTAATTCAAGCTATGAGGATGACCATAAAGAGCATGTATATCAATTTTTACGTTTTTACCATTCCTAAGTAAAGTTATGGTGCTAAAACAGTTTATGTTATGTATTTCTTTATCCCTTCCACATTAATTATGCATATCACATATATGACTAAAAGTGTACTTGATTGTTTGTTTGTTATGGATTTCGCGCAAAGCTACACGAGGGGTATCTGCGCTAGCCGTCCCTAATTTAGCAGTGTAAGACTAGAGGGAAGGCAGCTAGTCATCATCATCCACAGCCAACTCTTGGGCTACTCTTTTATCAACGAATAGTGGGATTGACCGTCACGGCTGAAAAGGCGAGCATGTTTGGGGTGACGGGGATTCGAACCCGCGACCCGCAGATTGCGAGTCGAGCGCCCTAACCACCTGGCCATGCCGGGCCTAAAAGTGTACTTTCAGCGATTGCAACATCATACTTGAAGGTTATAAGAAGTGTTTAACAGTGTTTCCTCAGCATGTAAATTTACCCAGTTTTAAGGGGCGGTGCTACCTTAATTAAACTATTTTATCCACCACATCAATAAATTGAGAGATTTTCAAGGACAAAAAATATTTAGATTGCAGTTTTATAAATGTTCTGTTACTGGTCTAATCTTTTAGCAATAAAGTAAGTATTTGTTAAAATTTAACAGCAGGGTTAATTTTCAATGGAATGCAGACGACATACATGATTTGTTAAGCCAACTTATGTTTGACAAATCCCTAATTTCAACATTTACATTTATTAATGCTTTTTTTTAAAAACTTGTCCAATACGTATGGAAATCTACTGGAACTTCAACGTTCTACCACCTAAAATGTATCACAGATTTACAGACACCGACAAGGAACAAACTGAAGAATAAAGACAAAGTTTCCGCTCACCAAAGTCCATTTTATACTTCCTGTTTTTACCTATCTCTGGTTGGATTTGTTTTCTAAGATTCAGAATAGGTTTATGCATTTAGTCAGGTACAAAAAAGGTGGTTTACTTTAGGGTGTCTATAATTTTAGTTGTGTTTATATCAGTGGTTTCCAAATTGTGTGTCGCGAGAATTTCGCCGAACTAAGAGTAATTAAGAACACAAAAGATACTGCATATATACTGGTATTTAAAGTAACTTCTACAACTAATAAGTCTTGAAACTGTTTACCGTTACAATAAAATGCCACAGGCTAACACAATACTTTGGTAATGATAAAGCTAACTCTTTGTCTTAAATTGTTCTGCAATATGTAAACAAAAGTTTTTGGACTTCTAATTATATTATTTTTCGATTACTATTCTTACCAAACAAAACAGTCATATGTGCAACTGCCATGAATTTGTTTCGTTAGTATATTCGGTGTTAATTGGTGCTGCCAAGAAATGACTTATGACAAAATAAGAGGGTAATAGCACTAAAATAAAAACAGAAGTCAAAGCATGCAATAACCACTTCGCCAAGTCTCATGTTATTCTATTCTGGATTTACAAGTTTTATTATAAGAGTGTTGAGTAATAAGGTGATCGAACAGCTACCTATGGAGTGTTTAAGAAATATTGCACATGCTACGTTAAGCGTAGAAACATAAAACTACCATCACAAACATCAATGTTTAAACTTCACAGTCTAAGAAATTTGTTGTCTGACGTAAGCGTACGTCTAAAATGTCAATCTAACCGAGTTGAGATCAGACATCTGGAGTCCTACGGTCATTATGATAAACCTCGTCAAGACTGATGTTTATGTCTTATCTTATAACATGTTCGTTTATATTTATTTAGGAGAATATATCGTATCAAGCTGTGGTATTCGGGTACAATTATATTCGCCGTGGAATGCAGGTTACGAAAATATGCTGCAGAGAATAATTTCAAACACAGACATCAAGGGAAGCTCAAGTAAAACAATACATTTACTTGGTATTCACAATGAAATATTGTGTTCGTCACCCAACTGTCCGGCTTCCCACTTTCCGTTGTGACTTTAACTGGTAGCTGAGGTGGAGAGAGGACAAAGATAACAAGCATTACGATATATCGCACTTCTCACCGAGTGGATAGAGACACATGAAAATGATTCCAGCTTCTAGCAGTTGCTTTACGTAACCTTTACCTAATTAAAACTATTAGCACATTTTTATGACCTTACGACATCCCATTAAGAAGAATATCATAATTTCATTCATAACACTTACACGAAAATTTTGAAAAATTACTTACTATTGATGTTAAACTTAAGCCAACTTATGTTTGAAAAATCTATAGTCTCAATATTTTCATTCATTGATGCTTTTTTTTTTGAAAACTTGTCCAACACGCATGGAAACCTACTGGAATTTCTACGTTCTACCACCAAATATATAAAGCTACATTAAAGACATAACATATAGTGTGCATCACTATATGAACGATTCTTTCATACGTCAATTTCATGTGCACGTGTGGGTGAATGATAAAGCGAATCTGGAGATATTTTAAAAGCAAAAGCATCATTGAATTATTGTTATTATCTATTAACATATGTTTTGTTTGTTTATTTGAAGTTAAGCACAAAGCAACAGAATGGGCTATCTGTGCTCTGCCCACCACGGGCATCGAAACCCGGATTCTAGCGTTTAAGTCCGCAGACATACCGCTGTGCCACTGGAGGACATTAACATATGTGGAAATAAATGACGTTGTTTAAACCCAACGTTTTTTATCATGATTAGTTTGTGTACCAATAATATCTTACACGGTAAAAAAACTTCAACAAGTATGAATCAAGTAACATGTAGAATCTGGTTTACCATTAAAATAAGTTAATCAAAATTAATTTCACATTTCCTTATGCAAAACGAAGTAACAGACATCAGGCAATGACCAGAACGTGCATACCGTGGGTACATAAGCACGTGCATCTCATGACGCGATTCAAACAGGTTTTCCTTTACAATCCACCCCAAATCCCCTCGCGAACACAGAAGCACAGACTGCATTTTTGTTGACTTCATCTTGTTTTGAAGAGTCTAGAAATTCAAACCTTAAAACAGGTCGAAATCTTATATCACATGAGTACAAAAACTGTTCATTACAATAAACACGCCACAGTCCTGTACAGAATGTATTTACATCTTCAAACGAACTATTTTATCAAATTGAAGTTGAAGAAAAAATTCAAGTTTTACAGACGTTTCGTCTCCATATTTTTGCAGATAAGTTACAAAAAAGCACTTAGTAATTTTATATTTTTGAAGGCGATTTTATTCCTTCACTTAATTCATGTTTAGATTTAGTAAGCGCCATCTAAAGAGCCAAAAAGCACGAAATGTGAATTACAGACATATACATACAAACCAAAACATGACAAAGAAAATCTGTTGGAAGTGGGCGGTAAAATAAGCACCACAAGACAGCGATGAAGTGACATTAACGTCTCGCTAGAGGCATAAAAATAATAAGTTATACCAATTGTAAAAACAAACCAAAACAAAAAGTATGATCTAAAAGGTACAACTGGATTAACAGCACCCAAAAAACGATGAGGATATTGTTTCATCAAAAACGCAAGGAGTAGTATCAGTTGCTCAAGCCAACAACAACTCGAGTCATATTAACATTCATGCTGATAGTAACATAGATAGTATCACTCCTCAGTATCAAATAATTGTACAGATATTAGGTTACAAATATGAAATACATTTAGTTAGCTTTATATAAAACCATTTCATATAGTATCGTGATTCGTAAGACAATGCCAAGCAAACCACCCTTAATATCCCCCCTGTGAATCAGCGGTAAGTTTCTGGACTTACAACGCTAAAATCCGGTGTTTGATTCAGCGCGGTGTGCAGCGCGCAGATAGCCCATTATGTAGCTTTGCGTAAAAATCAACAAACAACCAAACCAGCTACTCGTAATATATCATTCATTAAAATATAACTCAAAAATTACAACTAAGAAAGAAACGATATATATATAATACAAACTTTAAATATAATTTTGACACTTTGGAAGACCAGACAGACAAGTCACCAAATAAACTTCAAACGCTGATAACCGAAATTGATTACCGGCTTACTACCTACTGATTAAAAGTTTGTTTTATTATACATGTTGATTTTAAGAATCGAATTGTGTCACAGAAAAAAATATATATAAATATTTTTACAGTAGAACTATGAACGCTGTAACTTACCTCAACATTTTGTATATGGCTATTACGCCAAAAAAACAACAATGAAGGGTATTTTACTAATAAGACATATATATATAAAACTGATTATACGACGATATTGCAAAGCGATATACATCGAGTGGCACATTGCTACATTTTCAAAATAGATTTCAGATAGTACAATGACATCTAGTGGAGTAATGTTTCGAGGCTACCATGTTATATGGTAAACCGTTTCTGAATAAAATTGTACAAAAACAAAAGATCTTCCACAGTCCTATATATCCTAGCCTTGCGGGAAATAGTGATAGATTAAAATCACGGAATTGCAACTCACAATAATCCTGGTTTTTAGAATATAATACGTTACCACATATGACATTTTATCATCTGGTAGTATCTAATAACTAAATGTTGTTTGTTTGTAATTAAGCACAAAGCTACACAATGGGCTATCTGTGCTCTAGCGTTATAAGTTCCCAGACATGCCGCTGTGCCACTGGGGGCAATAACTAAATGACCGTCGCAATGTTCATTCTTTATGAAAATGAATCTAAAAAAAATTATAAGCTGAAAAAAGTTTATATTTTTATCGCCTTCCTTAATGATGATGGACGTGGTAAGCTGAAAACGTTTTTATCTTAGATTAAGGAACTGAATTCTATATGTTAACTGATAAAGATATTTAAAAAAACAAACACATATCAATTATAATATTTTGACGCAAGCTTTTCGAGATAAAACAATTAAAAGGTAACAAATACACACATATAAATAGAAAACTAAATAATCCAAAGATTACAAATGCATTTAATCTTCAGCTTAATCGTTATGCATAAAAACAGCGCTCCTGGTGTTAGAACATGTATAGTCAATATGTCATCTAGTATCAGGAATCAATTTTTTTTCTCAAAAAAACATTCTGTAATTTTCCGCCCTTTTTTACCAACTAAAAAAAGTAATAATGAAATAATTTGAAATCACTCAAATCGAAGGGTGTGCAATTCATATATAGGGGCATAACCGGGTAGTGGTTCAAACGACCATCCCGATATTCTAAAAAAGTTATTTACAACTTTTCAGCTTACTACTATAAGGTAATCTAAGCTTCTCTTTGTACTTGCTATAAGTTTTGAATACTTTGGTTTTACTTAGGCTAAGGTAAATCGCTTAAATTCTTTGTGTAAAAGGTCCATATTTTTTTAAAAAGACCCACCCACTTCACCCTGAAGTGCTAGCTACGCCCCGATATGGTCCAGTAAGATCTAAACTATATGCCGTTAATTGGTTTCTCTTTTTCTAAGTCTTTGTCATTCTTACCAAATTATCAGGCCAAGTTCATATACACAGCGTGGTCACAAGTAAATAGACACCACCTTTTCAGAAAAAATG
>NW_013666009.1:81872-104318 GCF_000517525.1 Limulus polyphemus | reverse complement strand
TATTTCTACAGAAACACTAAAAAAGGTTATTAATAAATAAGACAGAACAAATTTTTCAACGAGAAAACAATAGGCTCACAGAGAATCGAATTTCTGTGACATTTCTTGTACTTGCTGGCTTTGGGAATTTTAAACTACTGTCATTTTATAAATGAATTTTATCCTGATTTAAACTTTATCGAATTCAAATTAATATTACATTTTTATCCGTGACTATATATATATACATAAAGAATGAGAGAAGGGTCCTCATTGAATATGACGAGATTAAGTGATGGCTAAGTAATTTCACTGACATTTTTACACAAATTTGGTTATTTTTATTATGACAAAGTTTTTGATGGTAAGGACAAAACATATCTTTCCATTTCGAAACATTAGTGAGGCAGGCTTTGGTTTTTACAGTTATTTTTTTTTATTAGTAATTGCGTGATATAAAGTAGAATAACGATGTCTTTACACTGCGTGGAATATCTTAACACATTCTGAAAGCTGGTAAAAATGTTTAAGATTACCAAATTATGAAAGTAACCATTTGAATTTTTTTTCCGTGTCTGCAATCAGATGATATTTATTTTACTGAAGATTTAAAATAGTGACTATACTGTGGATGAAAATACATAAAAACTGAGACACACGTGTACAATTCTAAAACCTTTTGTTTTTACCCTTATTTCCAAAGCTCATATGTTATCATAATCAGTTTATAAAACAAATATACTATTATTTTATAATTATAGAATGTGGCTACAATAAATAACGATAAATTTATTAAATATTATCACTGAAATAATGAGCATATCCTAATACTGTTTACTACTAGTTTCACTTGAACAACCGACGAACGTACTACAGAAACAGTTAAGCCTCAGTCTTGTCAAGAATGTGTATTGCATGTAACATCATTCGGCAACAACTATACGTTTATTACAGGCAGTGCTATTATTTGTAATTCGAGTTAATTATATACAAAGACACGATATTTTATGTAGAGATTGTCACATCTTTGGTCTGTTTATTTAGAAAAGGGACCAACGTAAGCGCTACCTAAATATTTGACAGTGTAACTATTTTCGCTATGACTTGGTGCATGACTAAATTGCAAGTCTGTTGGCTTTCTATGAAGTTATCTTCTCCTATACATAACAGTAATTTCATATTCTTTGGTGGCTTTTTACCGGTTTAGCCAATAAAGATTGTACAAAAGCGGAACAACTGAATGTAAACAATTATTTCATTACTAAAAATGAATCAGAGTCGTGTGTATGTGTAATATATATGTATATGTAAACTAGGAGCCAACAGAACATATTGTTTTACCGATTAACGTCGATTCAAATGAGTTACGAGAAATTTACGCTCAAAATAATAAACAATCTGAATCCGGTTCCAGAAATTCAACACTCGAATCTTTTAACACAAACATACTACAAGCGTAAAAAAAAAAAAACAGAAAGATAACCAAAACAAAGAATAGCTTACTTAATACTCCACTGTTTCACACAGAATACAAAACACTACAAATAGGACACATACAAGACTCAATAGAAAATATTTCTTTTTAACAGTGTGTGATTTCGAATCAAATAATACCGTGTTATCTTTTCTTACTGATAAACATTTTCGTCCTCTTCATAATCTTTTCATAGACGAGAATTCAAAATGTTATATCAATCAGTAATCTTCACTCACGGTCGTATCATTGACTAATCTATATAAATATAATAGTACTGTCTGTTATCTGTTGTATATCCACGTAACTACTTCGCAAGATGTGGATGCATCTTCACCAAAGTTGGTATGAAGGTTCATTGGGTCCATGGGGAGATGCATAAAAAATTTCAGTTTTGCATTTTGCGATTTCGGGTTTTTATGGGCGTTTTTTTACCACTACTTCGCCCACTGTTGATGAATCTTCACTAAATTTGGCATGAAGGTTTGGTGGGTCCATGCGGAGGTACATGCGCATTTGTAGCTTCACATTTTGTGTTTTGCAGTTTTAAGAGCGTTTTCCCGTTTTTATATTTACATACAAGGAAAGCAACTTTTCATGCCTTAAGATAACCTTTCATTAATCATGAATTTACATAACTTTCGTCCATAGAACAGGTACTCCAGCTAGTTGTTAATAATTTTCTGCTATTGAAATAAAAAGGTACAGGTTATTATATCATGGTTTCAGTATATTAGTTTAAGTTGTTAAAGTATTATTAAAACCTGTACACTTTATTCTTATACACACTCGGTCTTGTATATAATGTTTGTACTTCTAGGCTTCTCAGATATTTTTTTCACTTATACTTACCTACCTTTAACTCTTCTACCTACTTAAATAGCATAATAACAATACACCCAATGTTTACTTGTGTTACACAGTTAACTGTTTGATGGTTGGAATCCCTCATATATGAAATTAAGGCACAGAACAACTGAATATAATTACAAAGCAGTTTGTTCAAACTGTTGAGTCAAGAACAATAATATTCGAGGCACAAAATAAGAATGTAAAGTTCACTTTATAAAAGTGTCTGGCATCTGGTAAACTTAACAATTCTTTTATACTGCTTTGTTTTTCTCCTATTTATTTTTTTCAATCCTGGCTTCTTTTTGGAAGTGTTGATGTGCTAATACTACTGCATTTTATACGCGACTATGCTGTTATGTATATCGAAGTTTGGTAAAACTGGATGACTTGTAGCTCATATTTGAATGTTTCAATCATTATAATTAAACATACATATTTTGTTTGACATTGTTCTTAAATACAAAAAAAAGCCAGGTTATGTAGTCATAAAGTCAAATGGTTCATTGATTTAGGATAAACACTGGGTGCTCAACAAATTTTCGGTTGTAATTCTTATATTACGAATACAATGACACGATACGTAACAGTAAATATTTTAATTTAAATAAAATTGATAAAAATTACAGTTGACAAATTTAATCTAGTTCACATCATAACAATTGTTGTCCATGTAATTTGATAATATAAAAAGCGTTTCGACCACTACTATGTCTGTCGTATCCCATCCCGCCTGATGAGCCCTCCTGGTACTGGATATAGTAAATATAGTGTGGTGGACATACTCTTGTAAATTCTTCTTAATTTTCAATCATACAATCTCGGAAATATTGCTTTATAACCAACAATGTACATGGTTATTTCAACTGTAGTAAAAATATGTTTGTCAGTAATTAACAACACAGAAAAAAAAAGAAAGCAGGTTAATTGTGAGAATCGATAAATTATTTGAATTATTCATTATGCTCGTATGCAGAAGTACACGCCACGTGACTGCTGCAATTCTAATAAGATGATGATGATCATTATCATGACGACGAAACAATAACGCTCTATCTTGCTTGTACAAGGTTGTTGGTCGTTCCAAAGACGGGCGTTAACTATGTTTTTATTTTAGTTATTTTAAACCGGTATAATTTTATACAAATACATCAAAGCTACTTATTTTGCTGTTTAAACTGAGCCCTTTAAAGGAACAGGCTGTTTTAAAAACACACCGTGTCTCGTGCATGATGCCCATACTTGCAGGGTTCCCACATAATTTTCTATATTCGTTTCTTTGACTTACCTGGATTTTTCTGAACAACATTATCAAATTTATCCTAGTCAAAATTTGTAAGTTGCACTTTGTTGGATAGATGAAAATCTTTTTTTTTTTTTTCCCCCCTGCTACAGTGTCACCAGTTCCCGTTCAAAATTTCCAACTGTTACCGTAGCCAAAGTTGTACGTTGCAAAATATTTGGATTTCCAGGATTAACATATTTTTAAAATTGACCATTTCACTAGATGGAGAAAATTGTCTAATGTTTTCTTCTTTGGTGTGATTATCAAATATCTTACATTTTAAAATTATGTATTTCATTTCATATTTTATTCTATATTTCATGAACCGCAACAAGATAAATTTTATTCCCCTTTAATTTTCCTGACCAATAAATACCTCTTTCCCATTTTGCTCCTAAAGAAGATTTGTTTGTTTGAAGTTAAGCACAAAGCTTCACAATAGGCTATCTGTGCTCTGCCCACCAGGGGTATCGAAACTCGGTTTCTAGCGTTGTAAATCCCCAGACATTCCGCTGTGCCACTGGGGGGCGGGGGACTAAAAGAAGAAATGTCCACCTTCCGAAAGCGCTCGGGTTATAGGGTTTTAATCATTTGGTATCAAGACTTCTTGAACCTACGTGTATTTCTGACATCATCAATAAATACCTCATTATCCTTATTTTACCAGGTTTGTCGAAACTCTCCGTGTATTTATTTATCAAAACAGAAACACTTTAGGGCAGCAGCAGAAACTAAAGTAATATTTATAACCATTATTTCTTTTTTTTCCTGTTTCATTATTTTTAAGCTTTACCTTCGCGACACGACTAGATCGGTTAATTTGAATTTAAACAATTGATAATATATATTACGTATATAATCGTTCACAATTTCGATTTTGAATTGTTGTCAACCACTATAATTCCCCCTCAGGTAGATCTAAGCCAGGTTTGCGGATTTACAATGCTAACATCCTGGGTTCGACCCCCCCATTGTAGACAGAGTGCAAATAGTTCTGATCCAACTTTGAAATAAAAACAAAAACAACAATATTATGTGTGACGGCGTCCTCTATAGGTACAGCAAAAGAGGTGCTACTGTGATAGATAACAGAAAATAACCTCAAACGTGTTCAATTTCACAACTGTCATTCACCAGTATCCTTTTTTTTTTGTAGATTTCAAGGTGACCTTTACCATATTTGCAGAGAATATATATTGTTACGACAGCGGAAGTCACGTGATGCTGGTAACATGTAATGAGTATCTAGAAGGTTCCTGAAGGCTCGAGACGTCCCTCTATTTTGTATATATAAGACCGGCGAGAAGTGACGGCATAGGTAGATAATTGAATTGCAGACAGAGAGATACAGAGACAGATAATCGAGTCAAGCCGTAAGTAAAGTGCGTGAATCGTTGTGAATTCTAGCGTACGCTGAAGTTAAAAGTGACTGTGGAAATTAAGTGCATTGCAAAGTTGTATTGAGGAAGAATAACCTAGTTTTAGTTAAGAAAGGACCTGTGTCGCTAAAGTTTCATCCGAAAGAAACTATACGGGAAATTAACAAACGATCAGAGACGTAACAATATATATATATATACATCTTATACAAGTATTTTATCCCTTAATCAACATACAATGCAAGTTTTCGGTATCCCTGAGTGGCTTTTATATATACTGCATATTCTGTTGACAGATTGATTTTCTTTTTTTCATCGAACATACAACAGTCCTAAACCTAGCAATAAATGTCAGAAGTACAAAAAGTATTGCTTTTAAGGCTTCGGTATAGTCGACGACCAATTCATTTTCCTAAATATTTGTTAAACAAGGCAAGTAATTCATGGAAACACAAGAATAAAACAATATTTCACAGATCTCCATTTTAGTTCGAACTACGCTTTTCCAAATTTTAATAATATTTTAGTTGATATGTAATTTCGTACATCGTACTTACAATCAAGATCTAAGGTGTCGGTGATAAACAGTTTCTTAAGCTTAATGTTCAAATAAAAGTAGGTTATTCACTAAAATTCACATTCTTCGTTAAACAGAAAAGACTTAAGTTATCACGAAGGTTCCTTTGCGTAATTCTATTACGTGTTTAACGTAATGTACAAGTTAATGATATTTTCTTAAATTCATTTTTAACAAATAACTGTGAAGTCCTTGAGGCACGCAGCCCTCGATTACTTTACATAAAGTTTTTACTTCAATTAACATTAGTGCAACACTGAAAATGACGTCATAGAGTATAGCCGTAGTTTTGAGAATACGTCTTCTCAGTGATATCTGTGACGGAAAGAAACCATGCAGCTGCACGAGATTTTTTGCACACCCGTGAAATTGTATTACAAATATATGTTTTTCTACACGCTCATGTTCGCTTTATCTTTTTTATTTCCGTACGGTTCAACGGTTGTCTCCGCTGAGAGACATGCTGTTTTTATATTGTTTCTTTTCTCCCAAACACTTTTCAATCGATCGCCATTCCGTCATTTCTCGAAGGATTGACTTGAAACTTGATAGGGTTATACGTTGGTCTAATACGCCCAGATTCCTTTTTCCTTTTTTTTTTATTTAGGTCTTTTTAAGGATTTTATGGGGTCAAATGTCAAACAACTCCAAAATGAATATTTTGGGCTCCTGTACGGCCATATTTACAATAATCAAAATAAAAATTGGCACTATTATATAATTTCATGCGCCCAACATATTAAAATACACAAAAGTTGGCCTTCCCCCCATTCTGAGTCTTTTTTTGGGGTTCAGAGTTCACAAAAAAGCATAATTTGGGGACTTTTGGTCAATTACTCAGCCGTATTTTGACCAATTTACATGGAATTTCGTACAAAGATACTTTTCTATAGGTCCAACACATTGACAAACAAAAACTTAAACTTCCACATTTTTAGTAATTATAAAGGTGGGGAGGGGGGGGGGGAAGAGATGGTACAAAAGAGCATAACTTTAGGTTTTTTGACAATTTCTACGCCGTATTTCGGCCAATTTACATGGGATTTGGTATAAAGATACTTTTTTGCAAGTCCCAAACAGTTATAGATAATTTTGGGATTTTTGTCTTTTGCTCAATTTTTCAACCAGGAAAGCACAATTTGGTGTTTTCGTGAACTATTTATGTGTATTTTAACCAACTTATAAGGGATTAGGTACAAAGATACCTTCTTGCAAGTCCCAAGCAGTGTTATAGACAGTTTTTCGAATTTCTGGTGTCAAAATTTGCCATGTTGAGATTTCGTGACGGACACATGTTTCATTAGCCCGCAAATGTTGGCCTCTTTAATTGTTTTTTTTTTTTTGACACATAGAATGTTGTACGAAGAAATAATAAAAAAACATTTCTTCTAAAGTTACAGATAACAGAAAAAGTTCTATCAAATGTATTTTGCAATCAAGCATAACATATCATCTACTAAACAAAAGCCGACAGGCCTTTTATTATTATACAAACATTTATACCTAAAAATGTTGCATTATTGAGCCACAACAATACTTTTTTTTATGGGGGAGGGTATCAGCAGATGACATGCCCCAATGTTGACTGACAAACACCTTAATCAAATGGCAAGCATGTTTGGTGTGACTGGGATTCCAACCCGTGACCCTCAGATTGCGAGTCGAGCGCCCTTACCACCTGGCCATGCAGGGCCCACAACAATACTTTTATAAAGAAGCTTTTTATATCACGGTGTGGCTTTTTTTTTAACCAGTACTAATCTGGCAGGGTAATCACATGATCCAAAGAGGGCGGGATGTCCTGACTGTATTTTGACATAAAGATAACATTGATTGAAAGTAATATGGATGGTGCCCTTTCAATGAAATGACCCACCATTATTTTCTATCTATAAAAAGAAAAAGACATGCAAGAAAAATCACTGGAAATAAAGTTCTAGAATTCAACTAATTAAATATATACATTGTGTTCTAATGGTCGGCTACGAAGCATTGATAACTACAGAATTTGTCGTACAGTAAATTATAAAACTGAAAACGAAGCAATAATTTACCGGAAATATCACCTCAGTCCTTCGCCTTAAAGTATCACAACAACATACGAACGAAAATGACGTTAAGTACGCGTTGCGAGTTTAAATTTTACTGTAATTTAAACCCCTTTTATATCACTGTTCTTGGCTAATTTTAAAATAAAACAAGGATTAGAAATCTGTTGAAACTATGAAACTAGACACAGACTGTATATGTATTGCATAAAGCAGTTATTGTTTGTTGTACTTTTTAAAGTCACGTGCGTTCCATACATTCCGTTCCTCTTTTCGAGGGGGGGGGGATTAAGGGAGGAAATAGCAGCCTTTTAACGGGCATTGTCCGAGCGACGGGTGTGAAAAAACAGGTTACCGTGAAACCTGTTTGACTAACTTCGAGTGTTACGGCTAACTTCAGTCCCATGGAATAATACTGAATATAAGCCACTGTATAAAAAAAAGTTTCAGTTTGAATAGAAATTCCACAAGATAACCCTAATCGTACCGCGTACCTTTTTAAAACACTAAAAAATGTCCCAAACAATTTTGATACATATACATTATTAGTTTTACACAAGCTATTACTTGTTCTACCGTATACACAGTATTTCTCATTGTGTTTGTAAATTTTTCCTATTACGGTGCTGAAGTAAAACGCTGGTTTGCATTACAATCTAGATATCTTTCATCCAATAGGAGTAGTCACATATACATTAAAACATAATAATGCAACAGATATAGCTGTATAAATTAAATAAAATTGCAATTTATTACTCAAATCTTGTAGCTTTTTAGTAATGATTTCTGAAAATAAAATCCTTTTGTTCTAAGTAAACTAACTAGCAAAGATCATTTCAATCAAATTTCATTGTAATAATTTTACTCACAAAACTCTGTTATGAATAAAAAATATATCTTTTCATTATTGCTTTTCGATTATTTTAACCACAGTCTACAAATCCTATCATGTTTACCGATACATAATAAACTATGGTTTTCTGTTTCTTTTGACATTAAAGAAAATACATGCTAATACATTAAAAGCAAGTTTACTATATTCCTCTACTTTTGCAATGGTCAACAAATCTTAATACTTGTATGTCAATCAGGAACATACCATAGAAGATATGCCTGTTAGCATAGGAAAAGGGGGCACAAATATGATACTAGAACTTTGAAAGCAGATGTAAATGTCAAGTTGGTTAACTGGTTGAGTAAACAAATAGCAGGTTGAATAAGAGTAAGTTAAAAGGCTAGATGGAAATCTGAAAGATAGTAGACTACATTAATATACAATAATAATAGGGACTGTATAGACTGGTGGCAAGATGGAGAAACTACACATAGTGTAGGTGCTGGATTAGTTTATGTATTGACTAAAGAGGTTGGATAGCTTTATATAAGAATAAATGAGTGGATGAGTTATTTAAATTGAGTTTGTGAATGAAATGTACAATTAGATGCAATACAAGGGAAATGGCCAGGTAATCTGATAAGTGGCTATACTATTTCATATATTAATTTGGGCTATGGAACATTTACAAGTATAATGGATGAATTAATAGTGGATGTTTAAATTTTCTTTATATATTATACAGTTGGCAAGATAAATGGATTATTAGTTAAACTGGCTTGCAAGTTAATTGGGATTTTTGAATGAATGGTTTGTCACAGGGCAGAGAGAGATGAATGATTAGCTTGTTAAATTTGTTTCTAAATAAAGAAAAGCAGATAAGTTGTACAATGAACTTGTTTTCAACAGAGCAGTATCCTTTTTTTAAAGCTTCAATAAGCTTATCAATGTATAACTGTGAAATATCCCCACAATTCAGCCAAGTTGTTCCATTGCCATTTGAACTTCTCAGTTTCCATATAAACTCTTAATAATACTTGTATCAGAACTTTGTGAAGGCTAAGTTATGTTTGTGAGTGTTCTATTACCCCCTTTTTCCACCAGATACCATTTTGTATTTTCTGCATGCTTGAAGTCACTGTATTGCTTGGAAATGAATTCCTGTCCATCAGGTATTGTTCCTGAGGGAATGACATGATGGATAAGAATCTGACTGTAACTAGTAATTGTGGATGTACAACACCCACCTCATGATCCCCACACTGTCAATTTTACACCTCTGGAAGTTTGCATGATGGTCTGGCTGGATGATGAAATCCTTCCCATAGAGGTAGTTCTGGAATTTCCAGATGGATAATATGATGGTTAGATACCCTCTTTCAATCATAGAGTAATTCTTTTCACTCTTCAACAGCTTTTTCTGCTGATGTATATTAGGGAAACAGTCCATCTTCATGCTCTTGCAGAAGTACTGCTCCAATTCCAACATCTGATGTATCGGCCTGAACAATAAATGGTTTGTTGATGTCTAGTATTCAAAGGATTGGTGAACTTTCTAACATGTTCTTCAACTTCAGTTGTCCTTGTCAGATACAAGTGCTAGTGATCTGATCAATCCCACAGCTACTTTGCTGAATGGCTCATTTATGAGAGGCATCTCACCCAGTAGCACCTTGGCTACCTTCCCTCTAGGTATTGTCATTTGGCAAATGTCACATGACCTGCAGAATCTGGTCACATCTCCAATGACCCCTGAACAATGGAAGTTGCTGGTGATTCTGTCTGCTATCTAGATTCTCCTAGGCGTTCTACCAAAATTGAATCATGAGCCAACTCATTATTCTTTGTTGCTATGAACTTTTTAACTTCCCCAGTAGAACTGCCTTGATGGACCCGGATTCATCACTCCATTCTGATGCTCTATTCTGTAAGACCTTTTCCCCTTTGTCTTGTGCTCTACTTTCTCCAAGGCACTGTCCTAAAGTTTTTGCAGTGAAGGGTCTTTCTTCTGTGCTTCATTCAGTTCTCACAGATCTACATTTGGAATGTCACCTTTTCAAACTTGTAGGGGCTTGATATTTTGTGGTGACTGCAGATACATCATCATTCTTCTTTCTGTCTGGTTCCTCCATGCTTATACTGCCTAGTATATTGCTAATCAGCAAGTCGTAGATGGGTGCCTTCATAAACATGGTCTCAAGATATCTCATGTAGTATGGAGTGTCCACCTTTATTCTTGCTGTGGGAAACTTTCTCACTGTTCCATCAATCAGCACACACAGATGTACCTTGTCTGTCATCTGGTCATCCAATACTAGACTGGTTCTCATTACCACATCCAGTGTCTCATAAGATTTTCACTTTCTTTTCACCAAGATAGCATTCACTTACTGTTTTGCTGTGATTGGTTGGCACATCTCAATGTTTGTCACATGCTCTAATCACCACTGGCACTGTTGACCCGTTTGCTACCTTTAGCTGACCATCAATAATGCACTGTTTAATCATGGTAATAGCACTTTCTTCTTGTGGTGACTCTATCGAATTGTCTTCATTCTGTTTCTTCTGGTAGCAGTTGCCTGCACCATCTTTGTAGGTAGCTCTAGATGCTTTATGTTGATATTTCTGCTGTTGCTTTTGGTGACAGACTTGCACTCACTTGCAATGTGCCTCATTTTATAATAAGCACAGCATTTCTTCTCCCTTTGTCTGTTGACTTCTTGTTACCTTTGGTGGCATCCAGCTTCTGGTCAGCCACCCCTGGTTTCGACTGTGACCGGGTATTCTTGGACTTGCCAGTTATACTCCCTCTATATACTGTTCTGCCAGCTTGATTATCTCATCTATGTAATTCAGTGTTCTCTCCTTTAGGAAAAGTGACATGTCATTGGAGCATGTGATCATGAAGTAAACACATATTAGTCGATCTGCCAGTCCTTCAAAACTATCTTCAGAATTAGCCATGTCAGACCACCTTGTGAAGTATCACCATAGTTGTGCCACAAACTGAAATGCAGTTTCTCCAGTGACAGGTTTGACTTCTCTGACCTTCCGGGGAAAATCTTCCTTGATATGTTCATAACATTTTAGCATGGCCGCTTTAAACTTGTCATTCTATGGCATCTTTTGGTGTCATGTGCACATACACTTGTAAGCCTTTTCCCATGAGAAGGGAGCTGAGGCAGGCTGCCCAGTTCTGACTTTGGTCAAATCTTTCATTCCTCTTCAGGAAAGTATCCCTGTAGTCTTTCTGTTAATCAAATTTGGGCAGCTTGGGTAGGCTGGCCCTGACCCCATAGTCATTCTTGGGTCCTCTGTCTTTCTGTTGGGTGAGCTTGGCAATCTCAATTTGTGCTGTTATTCTCTCTGTTTCCAGTCTCTCCTCTCTCTCCTTTTCATCTTTCAGTCTTTCTTCCTCTCTTCACTGCCTATGCTCTTCTCTCTAGATCTTGTTGTTGTTGTTTAACAAACTCTCATAGAGCTCCATCTTTAAGCCCAATACACTCACCTCTTTCTAGTCACTTATCAAAGTGTGATTGTGACCTATACAATATTTTTGCCACCACTACAGCTTTTTATATATAAACCTATTTGCCAGTTACTTACAACTCTTCTCCCACTATTTGTCCCTGCAGATGCTGGCTGGCTCACCAATGTGAGGTTTCTATGTTTGTGTGGGCCAGATTCTTTACAGTGGGTGTCTGTGACTTGTTGATGATAAATCTCAACAACAAACAAACATCACATAGTCCACTAGTTTTAAACTAATATATTAAAACAAGTCAAACTTATATACAAATGTTCATTACACTGTTAATTACCACAGTTGTATCCAGAGCTTTAAATAATTGTCTCTTTTTATCAAAAGTCCACACAGGTTTGTTCAATAACTTTAGAACACAACTAACAAGAGAACTTATTCTTCTCTACTTTGTTGTTACAATACAATCTGTGATAATTTCACTTTAAAAATAGGTACCACTATAAGATCTTTATGGCTAAACTTACAAACACACAGTCTATATCTATTTGACTTGATCTCTCACTAACTTTGTCTCTTTGTCTTGAACTACATTTTGGATACATATTTATAAATAGACCATCTGAGGCCAAGAACATTCCACATACTTTGAGATATTATGATGTAATAATACCTTAGAAAAACTTAGAAGGTTACAGTAACATGACAATAATACAAGTGCCAATTCACAACAATTGAACTACATAACATGTTTCGTACACAGTTATGTAAACACACCTGCGATAAACTATCACTTCAAAAAATAACTAAATTTAATACTTGTGCTATACTTAAATTAAAACCTCGTGTATACCTTACATTGAATTTAGTGCTTGTAGTTCAGTTCTGTATGTGTATGTAATATACAATGTACACAGTTCATGCTTTACATACAGAATACAGGTATCTATTTGAAAAATAATGTCATTACTCGTTACATTTTTAAAGAAGTAAAGTTCTGAGTAATGACACTACTATTTTTAGCACGTAACAGCCAAAGTAATATCATTATTACTTTTTTCTAGTACCATGTCCGACACTGTACGTGTCCCAGGCAACAGTATGAAGCATAATAGAGGATCCCCACCTGGAAACGAGGAAACAGGGGATGGGTTCACCAAGATAAGGCTTCTAGTCATATCTCCTATTTAACTGTCACATACCTAAAAAAGCTACAGAATAAAACAGGTATTTGTGCTATTCCATAGGATGATATACTGTTCAAGTTGCCAAAGCAGCACTTATGAATTTCTGTGCGACCAGGTTTTTGAAATAGGTATTATGAAGTAATTCTAGTTGTATACTAGATGTATTACAAAAAGTATGCAGGACAGAGTGGTACGCTTTGGACATGAAAACTTTATGTCAAAGCCTCTTATAATGGAATCTTTGGTGCAAGATTATTTTCAAGATGCATGGTCATCTGATAGAGCATGACTGTACATGGCAACATGAACTGTAAGGATGTGTGGAAAATCATTTTAATATAACTTCTTATTAAACATCTGTAATTACTGAAGTATCTGTCTGCTGTGTTAGTTTCTTCAAAGATTTAGGATATATTCCATCAGAAACAAGAGCTTTAACCTCTCATATTTTTCTAAATTTATTAAAAACAGTAATCTCCTCTGTTTGAATAATGGTAAGAGTTTGTTCTTCTTCAAAATCAATTCCAAAAATTTTTAGTGTTTATTTTATTTTACAGAAATAAAAAAATCTCAAAATTGCAAGAAAAAAACAGCGCTGTAGGTAAGTCTCAAACTGGTCATGTTAAAAATGAATGTTTTATCAAAAAATGTTAGGAATGGAACTAGTTTGATCATATGTGTAGGCTAACTGTGTGAATAAAGGCATATGCATGTAAAAACTTTACCATTCACCGAACAGCTAAATTCTTAATTAGATTGTAATCCAAAACAACTTACCATTCTTGCTAACATCCAATTCTACCAAGTTGACCAAATTAGCAATGTCTGGAGGAAAACGACAAATTTCATTGTCACTTAAAGACAGTTTTCTTAATCGTACTAGTCTAAAGAGACCCTAGAAAGCAACAAATAAAAGCTGTTAAATATTTATGCAAATAATGAGAAGTGTCTGTATAAGAAAAAAAACTATATTGACTGCTTGGAACAGATGATTTTCAGGCTAACATAACCAACATTATCACATACCTATTAAATATCATATAGTAAAATTTACACACTGATTTCATTAAAGCACATATAAAATGTCTTGATAAACGACTGAAATTAATGTACCTATAAAAAGTTGTGTACCCACTACCTAACAATATTTTGTGCAAACAAAGTTCATAAAGAACAAACCTATCAAACAGATTAGAAAGTTGTGACACATTATATGTACACGTACACATCTTCCATATATATATATATAAAATTAATGTAGTTGCAAATTCTTACATGGCATAATTTGTTTGAAAAAATATTTTGCTAATCAAATCTTTTGTACATAATGAGTATGAACAACATTCTTTGCAATGTAAAAAGTACTCACAGATGTTTTATTAAACAATACAATTTCCAGCATATGTTATAAACTTACTGGCTTACAAATACTTTTTTTTTTACAATACATTTGTATATTATACTTTACCTGTTGACCAGTGTCCTCTACAATCTGGAGATGATTGTTGATACATTATTTACAAAAGATTCAAATATAAAACAGTAACTACATGTACTGTAATCAACTTTGTTGTGTATGTTCAAACATATATACATATACTGTATAAATTTAACAAAGAATAATTACTCCACTGCAAGGATAGCAGCACTAGTTAAATATATATACATGTATATACAAATACTCTAAATGTACATTTACTAAAAGGTGTGAATTTCAACGAATCTGTTGAGATTATGTTGGTAGTAAAACTATAACTTTTTTTAATTATTGCAATTTCATAAAAATTGTTAGATGCTTGTATTTTTATGAAAACTAACACAAATGCAGTTATTAGTTACTTTATGAAATAAAACATGGAAAGTTTTATTCAGTGTTATGATAATGTCTACAAAACTATCAATAGAATATTGATTGTTGAATTCATATTATTTAACCTTATATGAATTTAGTACTTAAATAAATTACATGTATGGAATGACCCACATACACCCACACCTAACCTGATACCATCTATTGCCCCTGAAAAGCTTATAGAAAATACAAAGCCTTGTGTCAAAAAATTATTATAACACCTCAATTGTACTTGTGCTTCTTAAAAAGAACAACTATCTCCAAAGTAAGTTTTATGAATATTTATAACTTTCTGAAATTTGTAAAATATGTGCTCAAACTTCAACAGTCATATTTTGTTTTTAGCTGTAGTACCTGTCACCTGGACGGAAGTTATGTAAATTCACGATTAATGAAAAGTTATCTTGGGACATGACAAGTTGCTTCCCTTATAGTACATAATTGTAAAAAATGCAAAAACTCCCATACAAACTGCAAAACACAAAATGTGAAACAAACCTTTCTGCCAAATTTGGTGAAGATCCATTAACAGGGGGAAAAGTAGTGGTAAAAAATGCAAAAACACCCATAAAAATTGCAAAACCCAAAATTGAAAATTTGTGTGTATCTCCCCACGGAGCCAATGAACCTTCATACCAAATTTGGTGAAGATCCATCTACAGGAAACAAAGTAGTGGTAAAAAAATGCCCAATGCAAAACACAAAACTGAAAATTTGTATGTACCCAGCATGGACCTAACGAATCTCCATATCAATTTTGGTGAAGATCCATCAACACCCTGTGAAGTAGTTACATGGACAGACAACAGACAGTACTATAATACTTATAAATATTTGTCATAATATATATTTATGGAAACTACATACATGTTAGAAAGTTATACAAGGATTTTACACACTTACACTACTCTGCAAATGCAGATTTGTGTTAAATGTATGTATCATAGTCTAAACTATTTCTTAGCCAATAGAATTATTTTTACAAATGAGGTTTTCTTTTCTAAATTCTATTAAATCATAAATTTTTCATGTAGGTACTTGTATGTAACCATATTCATTAATTTTAAATTTCTCTATTATCACTTGTTTGGTATCCATAACAACCTAGGTTCTATCTAAAATGTAACCTGGATTAGACTATAGTGTTTTTATAGGCATAAATAAACTTATACACTTTATAGCATCCTTTTCACTTAAGCTTATGTTTCACTATACAAGTACATCATGTTTGATAATACTGTATTTTAAGAGTAAGTAAAATAAGTTGAACTCCAGAGAGGAGAGACCCAAGCACTGATTTTGTTATCAAAATATTTTGTACTCAGATATATTACTGATAAGGATTTGTTGTTTATATCAATATTAGGTTATCATAAAGTATGTGTAGAAAATAACTTTCCTACAGACCAGCTGTACATACCTTGAACTGGTTTGTGACCATACACATGTATAAAGTACTAATATACATGTCGGTTATAATTTCAAATAACTATTCTTAATGTTTCTGAGAACTTCTGTGTATTTTTTTTACCAGTACTTTTGTTGAAAAAGATACACATATCGATTCTATAAACGATTAAAAACCATGTAAATTGACAGCACAGATTTCATGAGAAGTGTAAATTTCAATATAATACTTCATGTAAGATTACAATCTATTAAACACTTCCATACTGTCTACAAATAGTTAGTTAGCAGCTGGAAATATTCTTAAACAAATCTTTTCATGTCTTTCTACAAATGTTAAAATTCTAACACATACTGAATTAATTTTAATTTTGTGAAGATACCCCAAAACAAAATTTATGGCCTATAACATACTTTGAAATGCATATTCAAAAATATTTACATATTATCTAAATACACATGTAATTGGCTTCTGATTCAAAGCTTTACAAATATAATTGTGCATTATCAGTCTTGTTAATCTGTGTTAAAGTGCCTGTCATATGATCTTTTTTTATTTTTTAATCCTATTTTTAACTATTCTTATGTACTGGAATGCTCCTGTTAATTGTTCAATATTTTTTGACACCAATATAACTAAACTATACATAAAGCAGCAAAATCACCTTAACACATAAATTCAAAAATCACTGAACAGATATTTCTCTACATTGTTTGTATTGGAACTTATAATATAGTTTAAATTGGTGATCACAAAAGTTTTGAGCTAAATTTCCAAACTTCTCCAAAAATGGAAAACAAAAAATAAAGATAATAATTAATCTTACTTTACTATGTACTTACTTTTACACTATAGATAAATACATGTTGCAGTTTTTTAATTTTGTGCAATTATAAATATTTTGCTCAAATATTTTTCTACAAATTCATGAAATTTTTAAAAAGATATAAAGATAGTGTTTAAATATTGATCACTAGTATAAAGTAGCTAGACAGTTAACAGTGAATGAGTGATATCCCCTGACTGCCAGTGAGTATTGGATAGTTAATAATATCCTTTAGTCATCACTACAAAGCCAATTCAGACACACTGTTATTTATACATATGGATAGCTCATACACAATCCTTAAGCTGCCAGAAAACCAAAATAGAAAGCTGGCAAGTGTCTTCTAGCTGTCAGAAGGTTAAGATAGAATAACAGAGTTTCATAAACTTGAACAACAAACAGTGGAATCCTCCAGCTATCAGAAAGCCAAGATAACAAGAAGATAAATACATCTGGATAACTAATACATGCATCTTCTAGCTACATAAAAATTAAGATAATAACAGTGGGTTTAATACATCTGTACAGCTAACACTAACATCCTCTAGCTGCCAGAGAGACTTAGTAGAAACTCTATTTCATACATGTGCATCCAAAGTTATCAATCTCCCAGAACAAAACCAAGTAATTTCCAGGAAGGTTAACCAATATAGCTGAAGAAAAATAACACACACATACTTAGTAATATTTCTGAGTTGTTATTGGTTAAATATTAATATAAATAGCAATGAAAAGCCAACATTCTGATGGGTTTAGTTCTAAATATAGCAAGGGTATATTTTTAAATACATGTTTTTATTCTTCTTCTTTTTCATTCCATTGTATATTTTCTTGTGTTCTACATATTGGTACTGTGTTGATATGCTCTTCTATTTAGATCTACTAACTGAGCACACCTGCTAAAAAAGCAAAAATTGTATAAATGACAATTTTAAATAATATTCCCCTTCCTTCTCTCTCTTGTTATTAAATCCCTAATGATCTCATTAGAAGCTAATTGCATATGCTACTTTGTGGAAGGTAGTAAGTGACTAATTTAACTGATTAAGTACTTGTATCTTTAAATTCAAAACCAAAAGTTTATACAAAAATGGAATTGTGGCCTATTTCTGAGTGTTATTTATCCCTTCTCAGACAAAAATCCTAAAAGAAAATAGCCCATGTACACCATCAGACAGTTTCTGGTTACTATACAAAAAATAATGATAATCAATCCAGCCAAGTTTAGGTGATGAAAGCCAAAAGTGTATAAAAATGGAAGTGTTCCCTATTCCAGGGTCATTTTTATTCCTCCTTCTGCAGCAAAAATGCTAAAACAAAATAGCCCATATACATTTCGGACAGTTTCCAGTTACTGGACCAAAAATTACAGTAATAAAGCACACTAACTCTGGGTAATGGTTGTTAACACACAAAAATAAATAATGGAACATCTTTAGAGTAAGATTTATTATAAAAAGCTATTCTGAGTTGTAAAGCCTGTGTTTTCCTTACTCTTGTAATTATAATATCCAATATCAAAATATACATATGCATTTAGCACTTTAGGTGAAAAAAGAAACAGGTATTTATGCATATCCTATCAAGCACTTTTACACTGTATATGAGTAGGGCTGATGAGAATGGGGAGGGAGCAGCTGCCCCTGGGCCTGTTGAGGGGCCTGGCAGTGGGATATTTCAAAGCTCACTAGAAGTGCGCACTACTTAATGAGCTAAAATGGCTACTACTTTTCATGGATTCATGAATAAATTTGTCACCTAAAGTTCTTTTGTGAAAAAATCAGCAAAAGTTAATAAATAGAATGATAGGAGGGTTCCAATGATATTACTGACCCCAGGGTCTGGGCTGGCTCTCAATGCCCCTGTGTATGAGCAAATATACATGTCATAGGTATTAATTTTTTATATGAAGGTTAAGTTAATAAAATATAAATATTGAACTACATACACAAAGATATGTCCCTACTACTGTATCTCTAATAGGGTTTCATAAAAAATATATCATGTATAAAACATTACAGCAACAATTCATTTGGTTTATTGTATATATGTAATTCAAAAATAATGAATTTTTTCTTATCTTTATTCCTCAATAATTAGCGAACTTATGGACACAACTACAGTTTAGAAGTTAAGAGAAATATCCAGCTTAAATTAATTATGTTACAAGATATCAATACATTTTTAAAGTTCAATACCATTTATCAATAGATTGCAATATATTATTTATGGTGTTGAACTTGAAGGTATATATATATATATATATATATATAATAATAAAAGAAACTTACTAATACTATATATGCATGTTCAATTTATTTATTACTGAACATTGAATTTATTATACATAAATGCATATTTTAATAAATACAAATATACTAAAAATCTAAAAGCCTACTAAGAAATATTCTATATTTGTGCGGTCACAATTATATACATATATTATACAACACTCTTGCAGTTGCAACAGTCGTATATTTGTGCGTTAAGTAAAAACTTAAAAAAAACACTACAATTGCAATTCATATTTTCTTACACCTCAATAACTTTAAAGTGTAAGAATTGAACACTGTATTGTTTTGCATTTAAATTCAATCGAACATAACTCTTATCTTAACTAAGTTGCACGCTTAAGGTTTATTCACAACTTTTATTTTTACTTGTTAGACAAGTTTTAGAAAGAAAAGAAAAAAGCCTAATTTTGCAATTAAATTCCATCGCACATAACTTATATCTTAACTAAGTTACACACTTACATTTTAGTGTATGGGGTTTTATTTCTACTTGTTAGACAAGTTTTATAAAAAGAAAAAGAAGCCCAACTTGTCATGGCTATGATTATGAATATGAACAACTCAACTAGAAACACCTTTACAAATTACAGTCTTACGACTTCGTAGGTTACGTACCCTGGGCAAATCTTTTAAATGATTGGCATCCAACTCTAGTTCCTCTAACGTCCGAGCATAACGTAAAACATCGTCGGGAACACTTATTAAATTGCAATGCCTTTTGTCTATAAATTCGACTTGTCGGTTACAACCACCAAATATCGGAATGCACCGAAACATGATTCTTACTCTAATTTCTAAAGTTATCGTAAATTTCTAAACTATCACAGACTTAATTTCCAATGCACAAGATGAACAAATAATGTGCACAGCTGTCAACATTCTCAATTAATTTAACTCTCTTTAAATGTTGCTTTCTGTGAGGATGCCGGTATATAATATTTACACCAAGCTTATTACACCACAAGTAACATCGAACTGCCTCTTAAAGAATTCGCACCATCTCTTTTAAACTTCAAGTTTGACATTACAAAGCTGGTTGTTTAAAGTCTGATAACGCCACTATACTGACAGTACATTTGTACGTTGGTGCCATCTTTTGAGAAACCTGTGTACTGTAGTCTGTGTTCTGAATTTCGTGCAAAACATTCAAAATACGATAAAAGATTGAAGAAATAATAAAAAAAATTATGATTTCTATTATGTATTAGATTACTTTTAATTTTGTTATTCATTTAATTAGTGAATATATTTCCCCGAAATAGAAATTTTACGACAAAAATTTGTTCTAATTTTCTTAGTGGTAAATAAATGATGACATTTTCAGTATTTTTATTTTTGCACCAAAAGAAAACTAGAAAAAACAATAGCAACTGTAAAAATAAATCAAAAATCATATTTTCGAAAGAAAGCTTGTTTTTAGCACACTGACATATAGAAAATATAATTCATTTTCTTCCGAAATCGTTTGTGAAAACACATCGCAAAAGAATTGGTTATTAAAGTACGATTTTTGTAATCTGCGAGTATGATGTTGTGAATTTTATTGACAGCAAAACGTATTTTCTTTATTGGCAAAAATGTAATTACTATCGCACTATTTAGATGTATTGAAAAGAAATAAACAGAAGTCTTAAATAAATAATATATACTGAAATATGATTACATCATCTGTTCTTACAGGTATTGTTGAATAGGTCTTCTTTCGTTGGCGGATTCTTTTAAATTATCTGGTAAAAACAATTCGATATCTAGTCCAGACTACAACAAATTAGTTATTTCCTCCTTTAACGTTTCTATAAACTTGAATTATCGCAAATTGTTGTACGCCAACGTTGCAAATGACGTTCAAACCTCTCTAACAATCTGAGACTAATGTAAAATCAAACCAACTTAATGCTAGCAAGAAAATATATCAATGTTGATGTTGAAATATTTTGCAGGCAGTAAATTTTCATGGAAGTGAAAAAGTAACTTAAAGACTGGCGAAACATCTGAGAGAAAGAAAATACAGTGTTAGATGAGGTTTAATAGAACAATTTTATTCGATGTTTCTAATAGCACAGTTTTACCTGGTGTTTCTCATAAAGAGTAGTGCAAGACAATAGAGTAAATCTCCCTCATGACATGGATGCAGCCCCCCTCCCCACCGTTGCAGGCTGCCAAAAGTTTAACTACGTTTGTCTGCATTACCTTATAATAAAAGCTAGAGACCTGAGGGAAACCATCATAGCCCACCAATGTAATTGTAGGCCTGGGTTTTAAGAGATTCCCGACTCAGAACGGTGGGAATCTTAATATGTGCAATTTTTTTCGTTTTTGTATTATTATTTTAATTTGTTTTATTTTTGCAATTTGATGAAACTTCTGGATTTTAAGTTGTAAGTTGCTCTCAATAGTACATGTACACAATGCTATGCATTGATTGCAAGTGGCATAGTATATTTTACAATAAAGACTTAATGACTGTGTATATTACATGACATAAATTAATAGGTGTAAGTTAACAGTGTATTACTTTCATAATCTTAATTACTTTCATAATCTTACTTAATGACTGTGTACATTACATGACATAAATTAATAGGTGTAAGTTAACAGTGTATTACTTTCATAATCATGTTTTATCCATACATATTGAAACTATGATAATCCAACACTATTACTTATTACAGCAATTATCAACGAACGTCAACAATTCTTCTGACTGCAGTTCAATTACTCACTATCTACACACACATTATTGTCCCGTCACGTTGTCACCCTCTTTTATATACCAGACTACCCTATATCTAGTAAATGCTAGAGCATTCGCCAAGGTACAGGATAGTTCTAGAAACGTGGCATGACACTAGTCATGTGACTTCGCTGACGCAACACTGCCCCTCCTTAGTATTGTTCGTCCCGAACAATACCCACACACAATAAACCAATAACAATTAACAATAACTTTAGTAAATGTACAGAATTACAAT
>NW_013666009.1:76968-81525 GCF_000517525.1 Limulus polyphemus | reverse complement strand
AAGCACTAATCAGTACCCATGAAACTGGTCAATCTCATCCAAGCATAAGAGAGGCTGTACCCTTGAGATACCACCTGACCTACCATTGAAGGGCACTGCTGTCTACATTCTTATGCAACATGCAGCATTACGGCCATACTTACCATGAGAAGTACAGATGTGACATCAATAGAATGTCAAAGGAACCAAGGCAGCTGGAGTTAAATAAACTTAACTTTCTTGGTCAAATGTTATGTGAAAACCAGAATAACTTATAAATTTAAAATAATTCTGTATTAATACAAGGCATAAAACACATGGCACGTTTACATACCACAACATGTCAGAGTGATACGAGTATCTATCCATTGCAATAAGCAATATTTACCTAAGTAAAAGGTATGGTATATGTTTATGACCTTTGGTTAACAAGAATGTCATACTTAGGCAGAATACTTGAATGAAAATTTGAAAAGTTTACCTCAATAAATACAACTAAAGATATATTCTAAGCTACTTAAGGAAAGACGAAATTCGTGATTTTCTAAGTCACTAAAATACTTTAGATATGCAATTACGTATGAAAGCTTATTAAATGAACACAATAACTGATATTTTATGGAAAAAAAAATGCTGAAATTTCTTTGCAGATAGAAAAACAGCAACTGTATTGTTTTATCAGCAAAACAGGTTTCTCAGTTTTGTACAGTTTCTTAAATTGTTCACAATCACTCTTTGCATGAAAACACTCCAAGTTTTGAAACAGTTAAACTTTTTGCTATGCATATTTCCCATTTTGTGATATTTTGCAAAGTTAAAACCCTTGACCATGTTCACAGATGAAAAAATGTAGCTTTTCACAGCAACTTTTCCATTGTAGATCACCTTCTTGCAATAAGCTTTGAACAGCTTTATTGCTGATTCTAACTTTATACATATCCCGAACATTTAAAGTTATGTCTGGGTATGTTTTTAGCTGATCTGATGTTAAAATTTTTGATTAACAATATCCCCTTACCTGGATATTTTTCTTGGATGACCTTTCTTTTATTAGATTACTCCAACTTGCAAGAAAATTATCTTTTTTTTTAACCTTCATCCTTTAAATTTTGAACAACGTAATTTTCAGTTTCCTTTTAATCATATACAATAATTTTTCATTGCTTAAATTTAAATCAGTGTCTCAGTTTTAGCCTTGTTGAAACTTACAATCTTGGAAAGATGATGTGATTTTACTAGTTCATATTGATATATCAATAAATCAAACCCTCTCAAGCCACTTTGATAGTGTCCAGTACTTGATGTTAAATTATGTTGTAACAAAATTAATTATGTCAATAATTGTAAATAAAACATTCAGAGAAGCAGTTAACACTTGTTAACAGTAGTTTCCATTTATGCAGGTTTTTATATTAAGATTAGCCTTTTTGTACTTGTTGGACTCAGACTTATTTTATTACCATTACTGTAAAGTTTGATGAGTTGTCTGGTAAATAGACTGCTAGCCCCCTACTGAAGTGCACCAACTAGTTAAAGACAAAACTGCAAAAATAGGATGATATTGTTATTCAAAAATGTTAAGAAAGATTATGTACTTTTGTGGGATATGAATCAATAGTGTTTGCAGAATTTTGCCTACCAATCATGTCAAATTTACACATTTTTTGAGTTTACATTTACTGCAGTGCATTTCTGCTTTTACTGAAAGAAAAAAGTATTGTAAACACATTAGTTGATTTGTTATCAACTAAATTTGTTTGATGTCTTTTTAAAAATGACAATTTATTCTTTGTGTTTTAGCTTCATTCATCTAATTAGCTCACCAGTATAAATGAACTCCAAATATGTAAATTTTCTACTTTGAAATTACAGCACATGACAGAACTTTTTCAGTAGTTCTGTAATACTAACTTCAGAAACATAATGGCATACTACTAGATGAGTTACATAATACAGATTACTTATATTCACAGTAACTAATCTGCAGCCATCTTCTTATTTGTAACATATTTGTGGCATCAAGGTACACTGATTTCTGACATAAGTACTTGCAATACAGTCGATTCCAGAAGTGTTATGCAAATGGAGTAATTTGAGGGTAATTTAGAATTGAAAAACACAAGTGAATAATAAACAAAATCATTATTCACAATTATTGTGAGCTCCGAGTTAAATGGTTGGTTTATATTCATTGTTGACTACAACAGGCTGCTGGGGCAGAAGAAAGCAGATTTCTTACTTCTTCACAGGACGATTATATAATCATGAATTAGAATACTGAGAATACTTAAGACTATCAGGCCATACCTATGTCATAGTGTGGTTTCACATATCCTTAGGTTATTGAAATCAATGATAATTTCCATTACACATATTTAAACTCCAAAAGACCATGGCACAGAAATAAGCAAAGTTAAGTATAAGGCTTTAAAAAATCACTGTGTTATTTAATCTCTAAGGTAGAAGTTTATGACCTCTCAATATCCAAACATCGCTAACTATATGTATTACATAAGCAAAAAATTTAGCTGAATATATCTAACATATGTTCTTTACTAGAAAATTCCATGATGAAATTAATAGTTCTTTGAATTCTAACATACTTTTTTTTATGCATTTTAAGAGCTTGTTAATGTTAAAAAATAATCTGTTTGATGTTGAACATATAAAAAAATTCTCAAAAAAGACTGGTCTCACTTCATATTAATAAACGATTCTAAACAAATGGAAAAAAAAATCCAGAATGTTAAATTTGTAGACAATAATTTAAACAACATGAGCAATACTTCATATTTTAAAAGTCAACTGTAAGTATATATATATATGACATTTTTTGTGGTTTAAATTTTAATTCTTTCTTTATTAAATTAGTGAAGTCAACTGTAAACAATACAATTTATTTTGTTTTGCTAAGAAAATTAAATGTAAACACACACTGTTCAAAGATGAAAAGATAAGACAGATAATTGTTAGAAGATAATTTAATACTTGTATTATGAACATAATAAAAACATGTTCAAAAATATAACTACTAGTTAAATGAAGTTTAAGGTTTCAATGTTCTAGAAAGGATGATTAATCATCAACTATATACATATTTTCCTTGATCATATAAAAAGTAAGTTGTTTCTCATAAGTTTAAAAAACCCAAGTAATGCAAATTTTAATAAATTTACACTAAGGATTTTGAAATTATCGGATCAAATAAGTTAAATAACAAAGTTTTTCCTTCATGCACTTGTTGTAATTGCCTATCAGATACTATTACAAAGAAATATCCATTTTAATTTTTACCAACATATTAAGTAAAATAATAGCTTAGATATATTAATCCTTTAAATATTAACTTTACAATGACTCAAAAATCTTGACTTGGCAAAACACTTCTCATACACTTAGTAATTTATATTTAATGATAAAAGAAAATTACTTACTTAGAACTAACATAAATACTTTTATTATTAAAATATTACATTATTTTTAAGTTATGTAATTTTTTTTATAGACATCAATAGTAACCATAAATGCAGAAACTTAAATTTATCTTCTGTAAGCACAAATTTTAATACTGTTTTAAATGTTAATTTTCTTCATTTGTCCCAACACAAAATCTGCCTTAAATGCATATCTCTCATAATTGTTCTAAAAGTATATATGTTAAAGACTCAAATCTAACCCTAATATTCTTAAGTATCAATATACTTGCATTTTATAGCCAACTTTATAGCAATCAATATAAATGTTTTATATAGGTACAATACAAATACCACAAACAAAACTCATGTTATTTATCAGTCTAACCTCCCAATGACATACAACTTACACATTTCCAAAACTTACATATATATTCTTATGTTTGATAAATGTGTGTCCCCATAAATTCAAACCTAACATCTTGATAAGGAAAACCAGAAGAGCTAAACTAAATATATGTAATGCAAGGGTTTTAACACTGAATTTTTATTTATATGCAAATTTAACATATTTTCTTTATGATTAAAAGTAATTAAATGTATCCTTTTACAAGACTTAAGAAATCAAAATATCCATGAATGATGCATAATTTCAAAATTAGTCTTGTTTCATTATAATAAAACAAAAGAAATTTAACATGATTTAAGAAATTGAACTACTGTAAGTCTAAATATTTAGAAAAAGTACAAAAGTTCAAAGGGTGTTCCATGGGAACTTCTTTAATCTTTTAAAATAAAATATCTACTTTTTATCAACCTGGATAAGACAATACATGTACATGTATTGTCTTTTCATAGAATATTACTCACAAAAGGTTCTGAATCACTTTAATTTCTTAATTGTTAAAAGGTCTCAAATTCAATGTATTAAAATGCACTTAAAGTTCAGTTTGTAACTCTTATTCTTTATTGTTGTTGTATAAATTCTTTCGTTTAAACTGAAATTTCCAAAGAAAAAGTTATAGACTCTTTATTAAAATTAGGAACTGTTTAAAAACTTCAAAAAATTCATATTCTAAAACTGTATTCAGGCATATATATTAACATGGGCTTACTGATTCAACACATAACATAAACATATAAAATGTGTGTCAAGGTCCATTTA
>NW_013666009.1:72354-76690 GCF_000517525.1 Limulus polyphemus | reverse complement strand
ATTAAAGTGTAGTTCTGCTATTAAATGGTAATTTTCTATTAAAATTCAAACATCTTAATTACAAAACCGATAAATCTACAATAATTTGAATTTTAGGAAATATCTTCATGAGAAAAATAACGTGGCAACCAAAATGATTCTAAACCACAGTATGTAGTAAAGCAATCAATATAAATGTTTTATATAGGTACAATACAAATATCACAAACAAAACTCAATGTCAAGTATAAACATGACAATTCCTATTAATATTTTGATATTTATTTCATGAAACAGGTCACCTTAAACAGCAAGTTCTGGGAAAAGTTCTTCAAAACCTTCAGTAGGGCACTTAGTATGATCAAGTAGTGAGCTACATGTAAACGATAAAGATCTGTCCAATTTCTCCTCTTTAGCTTTATGGTTTTGAAAAGAACATTCTATTGGCATAAAGTTATTGCTCTTAATTAAAGAGGATTCAACATGCTGCTCTTGGCTTGCTCCACTCATTGGACTACCTGCACTCACAAACAAATTACTATGACAGTTAATGTCTGAAGGACTATTAAAAGAAATGGCAACAGCAGCACTATTTAAATTGATAAGAGACACATGTTTTGCAATTTCTGCAAAATTATCCACATTTAGATGTTCAATAAATAGCATAGGACATTTCAATACTGTTAAACTTTCCTCAGAGGTTGGAATGTTAGTTTCTGCTCTTGCATTAAACTGCATAAAAAACACTTCTTTTTCATTTCTAGTCTTCAGTGGAGAATTCACAACTGTAATATCTTCAACCCTAGTTTTAGTTTCCTGGGAGATAAGCATGTGTGACTGTTTTATAGGTGTAGTTCTTTTTGCTTCTTTGTTCTTACTAGTCCTCTTCTTACTTGATCGTGTACACTTATTTCCCTGCATATGAATCTGCCAATTTCCCTTTTGTGAGAATTTTGAGCCACAGGAAGAGCACTGAAATGGTTTTCTTTTTTCATGAACGTCCCACATATGTTGCTGAAGAATAGATTTTCTGGCAAAATTCTTATCACACAACTTGCACTTAAAAGGCCTTATACCAAGATGAACCTGTTGATGACGTTGTAGAGACGATTTCAAAACAAAATTTTTTAAGCAGACATCACATGAGAATGGTTTCTTTCCAGTGTGAGAAACCTGATGACCCAAGAGATGAACCTTTTGCGTAAAACCTTTTCCACATACTTCACAAATATAAGGCTTTTCACCAGTATGTGTCCGTAAATGCATGTTTAAATCATACTTCTGGTAAAACATTTGAGTACAATATTCACATGCAAAAGTCTTAACTCCAGAGTGAATGAGAAGATGTCCTTTAAGTTGATGACCAAGAGCAAATCTTCTGCCGCACTCTTCACACACAAATGTCTTCTCCTGATGGATTTTGGAATGTTTATGTAATGCAATTTTTGTGTCAAAATGTTTATTACATTTCTCACAAGCTGGTGAAATAGGTTCTTTTGATGACTGCTGTTTTGCTATTTGGAAGAACATGAGAGTTTTAATCATATTTTTGAACAAACACAGTACAATATGCAAATTTCAAGAATTCCTTCACCAATACCTACTTTTTTCAATGTTTTCTCAGCAATTTTATTTTGTAAGGTTAGTTTATGGCCATAAGAAGATACACTTAAGTTATAAAAACAAAAAACAAAGGCCTAACTTTAAATGAATGTCCAAAAGTTAATAATTTCCAACACTAAAAACATACTTACAATAGATACTTACATCCACTCATATAATAACTTAACTTGACTTGACTTGTGCTGCTCTCTGTAAACACAATTTTCACTCACCAATAGCCTTGATACCCCCACTTACTGTTACATGTTTATATGTGCTATAGCTGCACTGTAGCATGCAAATAAGTATGCAACAATCCTCCAACAAGAGGAGTGTGACACACCCTCCTTATGCCACTGACTCCCTCTATACCATAGAGTACTTTCATCACTCTAAGATTAGGTGAAAGGATGCACTAAAAGTGGGGAGGAAGTGTGAGAAGAGGTATCTATCGGAAATAAATTTTTTAGTAGGGATGCACGGGTACCCAGCCAGATATTCGGCCCAGGCCGGGTAATTGGAAATAGCATATAAGCCTTAATCTTTGTGGCAACTTATGCGGTACTGAAAGATACAGTCAATAATTTGTTTATTAAAAAACAACGTGTTCTGAGCAACAAAGATTGACTATCCGCTGAAAGTCAGGGATTCAGAGAACAATAGGGGTTATTAACAGGCATGGCTTGAGAAGTGGATTTCTGGAAAAGGTGGAGATTTTGAGAATAATAGGAATTAGGGTTTGAGAAGTTGGGGCAGGGCATTGAAAATTGAAAGCAAAACTTGAATGTTCTGTTGGAGATTATTTGGTTAAATGTAATAAATGTCAATTTTGTTTTTGTATCCAATTTCAGTGTATGTTTTTTGTGGAGGGGGGGAGCAAGGGGAAAACCTGTTCTCAGTTGACCAATGGCCCCACTTGAAGTTTAGTGACCAGGCACCCAGACCCGGTATTCGGGCAAATTTTACAACCCATGCATCCCTAATTTTTTGTGTAGGTATATGTTAACTTATGATACAAAACTTTACCTCATCTCACATAACAGATAGAATTCCACAATGAAATAATGGAGTGTCAAAAGTTACTTAGATGAGGACTTTTGGAAGGTGCCCAAAGAAAACCCATGGAGTGTGTTACCTTAATGTATAGGGTCACACCCATGGGAGACTGCACCCCATCTGTACCAAGTATACTCTTCTCTTATTATAACATGTGTCACTGAATCAGGCAGAAAGATGCATGTACAATTTGTAAATGGATGCACCAGATAGTACAGGGTGACTAGGGAGTATCAGGCCAAGAACCAACATCCAGGTAGTGATAGCATAGGGGAAAGCCAGCTGGAGGGATGAACTGCATGTGGTGGGTTTGTCCAGTCCAAAACCAGACAGCATTGGTAATTTCTCATCCAGTCCACAGTAGGAGAGTACTCACCATCTACACCAACAGAACAGGGATCAGAGGGACAGGCAGCATTCTCAACACTGCCTTAGTCACGATAGTCCATGAGTAGGTACAGCTTGGTTTGGGCTTTATTTATGAAGCAAGATACTGCAAGGCAACTTTGAGTGGTTTTATGGAACACTACATCTCATTGTGAGCATTGTAGACCAACATGGCTAAATGGTATGAATTTCTGTTGAAGTAAACCTGTACAGGCACCACTCACCACAAAGTGGGATCCAAGCAATGAGAAAAAGAGGCCACTGCAAAGACATGAAATAACAAAAAGATATGAAATGTGGTGTGTAGAATGATGATGGGAGGCAAGAGATAGCCAGAGATAGTGGGCTATAAAAGTGTGAGGTGTGGTCTACATGCCAATCTGGATAATCTCTTCTAACAGGGAATGGAAGTGGGCAGCTAGGAAAAAGGTGAGATGATATATTTGGTGGTACAATGAACAAGTGGCCAAAGGTTCAAATGGAGGAAGGGTAAGGGCAAGAGGACCATATCGAGATTCCAGTCAGGCAGAGGTATTGGACAGGGTAAATAAAGCAATCAAAAGGAGCAAAATATGAGAGAAAGAAAAATGCAATGGGAGCGGGAGAAACAAAAGCTATTAGATAAGGCCGCCCTATAGCCAGCAATGATGTAAACTGATAGACCATTGTTGAATATCCAAGTAAAGAAATCTGAAAGGTGCAGAACAGTGGGATGGGAGGGTGAGAAATGATGTTGCAGAAATCAGCACCAGAAAATGTGCTATTTAGTCAGGTAGAAATTCAAGGAAGAAGGGAAGACTGAACAGGACAGAAGGGAGGCTACCCATGTAGAATTTGGATTGCCTTGCAAGAGACAGGACAAAATCCATGCATAAAGCCAGAGTATGGTGATAGCAGGATGATATGGGGAAGACTGAGGTTGATGGAGAGGGGATCAGCAAAGTGGAAGAGGTAAGGGAGGAGACAATTGAAGAAGGGTCAGGATCAGAAAGACAGATGAATGGGTGAGAATGGGATGATGACAAGGTCCCAACACGGAGTGGTTTGGATCTACTGCAAAAGCTAAAGGATGTGGAACTGGAGTCCAAAAGAGGAGCAGTTTGGTATTGAGATGGGTGTGTGATGGATTTATTATTATATATATATATATATTTATTTATTTTAATATCAACGTTTGTTTAGATTAAGTTTACATTTAAAAATATGCATAACTTATAGTGTTAAAATAAAATAAAACTGTGTGTATCAATCTTGTTGGCAAATATCATAAATTGGAGATATATCACCATATATTTAAATACCAAATCCAAAG
>NW_013666009.1:67991-71744 GCF_000517525.1 Limulus polyphemus | reverse complement strand
AATATATATATATATATAAATATAAACATTGTTTCATCTGTTAATTTACAGCTTTTCTTAATAACTAAGTAAACTAATGATAATATTATATTATAATTTTAGTAATAATCATCTCTGAAACACAATTTTCAGATTTCGCTGGAGATGGAATAAGTTACTCCAAAACATTCAAACCTTATAAATAAAATATTTTATGTTTTATCTACTGTCTTCACTTTCATTATCTTACACAAGTTTTCTGCAGATTATGTAGCTTCTGCAAATATCTTAATTGTATTTTTGATATTCATACAAATTTGCAGCTTTGAAAATTTGAATAATTTAATTGTGATATGTTTTTAAGAAACAATTAAAAATCTTTCCCTTTGGTGTAGATTTTAACTACTGATTTTTATGTATTACCACATCCTTCTTAAACCTCTGCATAAAGTTTTTATTTAATAAAAGTGTAAATCTATTTCTTTTGCTTTGATTTGGAAAATAATGCATCCAGTTTCACAGTGTTTACGATCATTGGCGTATAATAAAAATTTGTTTTTACTATACCAAAATTATAAGAAAGTGAAAATTACTTTAAAATATAAAACAGATCATTTCAATTAATACACATAATGAGTTTTAAACTTGTTCTAGATTAATTTATACATATATATATATATATTAATAAAGTTTCTTTTCCACAATTTTATTTGTACTTTGAATTCTTCTGAACTGGAAGCCAGATATTTCACAAAATAAGTTGAAAAGAACAGAATATAAGATTTCATAACATATTTAGATCACTAGCCTATGATTTCTTGAAACTGATATACAGGTTGACCATCACTAGTCCGGCAATCTGTAATCCGGTACAATCAGTAATCCGGCACTAATTTCGGCTAGAACAATTTCAAACACAGTAAAGCAAGATACGCGTTATTAAGTAAATACTTTAGTCTCGCTTGAAAGTTTTCTTTCCAATATTTTCCAATTATCTTTTCTTTATTAATCAACTTGTACTGTTTTATGGGATATTTTAATTTTAAGATGAGGTGGTTAGCTAGTGGGTTTGGTGTATTCTAACCTAATAGATGGCTAATCCGGCACCCTCCAGGTCCCGATGATGCCGGATTAGTGATAGTCAACCTGTATAGGAAATTTCATCATATCATAACAACTGATGTTGAGAAAAAATGATCTAAAAATTTATAAAACTACACTTGTATTCAACTTACAAAGTCAAGTTAGCACTATATTGCTCAAAATTATTATGACTTTCCTCCTCTCAAGCTACAAGTGCCATGGAGCTCATTGAAATCAACCTAAAATCAAAATTTAAAAATTTTTATTTATTGAATAAATTTCAATTCTAAATGTGTGGAAGAATGACTACAAATTTATTTTCTATAATGTTTTTAATTCTATGCTGCAATTTTTCCCTCGAGGCAGGATGTACCTATCTGGGTGTAACAGGGTTAAGGCATACACTATTGACTAATAAAGCTGAATCTGTGAAGAAGGGGGATATCAAACAATTTCATTGAATCAGTTGCTAAAACTGTTGTTCACCAAATTAACTTGTTGTAAGTAATCCAAACAGCATGTTAAATTATACTCAGTAGTACAATTTAAGTCTTTTATAAAGTAACAAACCAAGTATTAAAAAATATTTAATCTAATGTTGTACTATATTTTGGATGTTGCAGACTATGCCATTACAGGTTGTTTTTTTATTAACCATGTCCATCATTGCAATCAGCCTCTTAATACTCCATTCTATTTATTCCCCCCTTGAAATAGTTTGAAGCATAACCAGGGTATTCAACTGATGCTAAGACCAAAGCCAAGGGCTTCTTAAAGCTCCTAAGGTAGAAATACATGATAAATTCTTCCCCTTTATGTTTGATGTGATGGTAACACTGTCACACATGTCACTCACTTCACACAAGGTGAACTTGACTGTGGCAGATGTCAATGCCTCCATCAATGCTTCTCTTACAACTCTTCAGAAGTAGAAGACTAGTCAAGTTCATATATATTTCTCTGTTTTGTCAAATTTTTTTATCAATAATCCTTTGGGTATTATAATCAAATTTACCTGACTTGACATTTATAGCTGCTTGGGGCGACATGCAGATTTACCCCACGGTGTCACAAAAACTTCTCCTCATAGTGATGCAATTGGGATACTCACACGTCCTTGAATTTCCTGCCTTAGTACCGCATGTGCATGCATCCACCCCCGATCAGAGGTGGATTTTGATACTGAACAAGTACTAAGAAACGTCAAATTCTAAATTTCATTTTTTAGTGGATCATCGACACTTTTCGAGAACCAACTCAAAGGGTTAAACCTGATGACAGGTTTCTCTCCTTTTGAGAGGAAAATGTAAGATGCAATAGCATTCTGTGTCACAATGTTTAATGAAGATTTTAGCTTCACAGATGTATAATGACTTTACCATGAACAATATCACATCATAAACCTGACCATCAGACAAACTCTGTTCATTAATGTGGCAAACTTTAATCAGAAACTACTTAGGATTAGATTTCATGTATTCCAGTCTGAAACAGTGTGTTATGGCAATGTCATGCTTGTTGTTTTATGTTTTTTATATTTTTCTCCTTTCCATGTACTTTTATTCTTCTAAAAGGAAAACAACATATCATCAACAGGGTCTTAAGGCTGGTGACTTCAAGGGTGAGGAGTTGATAGGAACCGGGGACCTTGAAGGTGCCATAACATCTGTGGTAGATTGCCTTGAAGAGTCTCCATGGAAGATCTGAAGATATCACTGATGGTATTTTGGAAGCAATGTAGATTGTTAGCTTTAACTTCTGGCCAGAAGTTGATGCAGAGATTAACTATAACAGACACTGCACATAGCTTTTAGTTGCATAGCTTCCTATCAGAGTATATAAATCAATTTATTGAATTTATTTAAATATTCAAATTCCAGGGTATTTTGTACATTAACCCTTTCAAGATGGGCCACGGGTGAAAGGCCATGTCATCTCGTTTGTTGACTCGCATTCAAAATTTTATTGGACTACTATTTTAGGAATTCATATCAATAACTTTGGTATCAAACTGTAGATTATAATTCAAATTTAGTACTATATATATATTACTCAATTTCTTAATTTAAAAGGAAATATTAAAAAACCACAGATAAACATTGACTTTCTGTGTCACGTGGTATGTTGAATGCAGAACTGGTTCAAATTAGATATTTTTGAAATCAAAATACTAAATCTTTAGTTTCATATGAATTAGAAATTCAAATTACCAATATTGACAAGGTAGAATATAAAATAAGAGCATCTTATCTTTTCAATTTGCTAAGATATTACTCATGTAATAAATCAAACACAGTGGCATCCCACCCACTTCTTTCCATTTTTGGAAACGAAACCTTATGTACACATACTTCTACATATGACATGAATAACCAATCGGATGTTCAGAATGTTCCCCTAGTGGCTTTCTCAGCTATTTTAACGGGCTTGGTGCCATTTCTTTCTTTTGAACCAATATTTCAACAAGGTATATTTTAAATGTATATATATATATATAAAACCTAAAAAAAATATTTTGTTTTATATCCTCCACGTGCAAATTTTTTGAAGGCTTAGCAACCTACGTTAAGCAGCAACCGAGTACAAAGGTTATAACTAGAAGAGATAATTGTTTGCTTTACTTCTTTAGTTACTGTTCTATGTTTTATGAAAAATAAGTATAAGAACTATACTTCAATATCTATATACATA
>NW_013666009.1:61997-67026 GCF_000517525.1 Limulus polyphemus | reverse complement strand
TGAAAGAGTTAACTTCTAGAAAAAACAATTTAAATGTCATTTAAGCAGTGAAATACTTCATACATGGGCTACAAAACATGCCAATGGTAATGATGATTGACTTTATTTGCACAGGAAAATGCTTTTGTGTATATATTTAGTCCTTAACATTAGAAATACCTCAACTAATAACAAACGTTATCAAGTATTAATTTTTAGTTTTTTTATGTAAGAAACTTTCCAGTCAGCAATATATTGATAAGTAAGAAAATATAAGAAAAAATATAAATAACACAAGGCTCTTTATTTTCAGACTTTGGAAACGAAGCTGTAGTCACTTTGTCCAACCACTTCAATACTACCTTGGAGCAAGCTGGTGTTGATAAGGAGAGGATAAGTGTTGAGTGGGACCTTCTGAAGGCATGGATGTATTCAAAGTAAATTCCATCTCTTTGTCCAATATTCAAACTTTTTGTATTAGTGTAATGGAATAAATATATATAAAGTTTGAAACTTAGAGTGATTATTTGTACTTTATAAAGATAACTACTGTTTTCAATCAGAATGCTAGTATTTTAACTTTTTATATACAACACCAAGCCTGCATCAAAACACACATGTTTGAAAGATGTACATACAAGTTCGTTTTTGTCAACACTTTATAAAAAAAAAAGCAAGTAACAATTGCAAACTTGTAAGTTGTTTGGAGAATCTACCTTACTGCATGTACATTGTTTGTAAAAGTATGCATGTTAGGGCAAACACTTTTGAATACAACTTTGCAGACTACACTAGCCAAAAATAAAAAAACATAACATAAAATAATGATTTAAAAAACCAGAATAATAATGCAATTATCATGATGGTCTCTCCACACATATATTTCATTACTTAATTTCACCAGGCATAGCTAGAAAGGCCAGTCATAGGCTGCTACCCTTCCTAAGGTTAATGAGGAGCTACCTAACATCTATGGCCTCTTTGGCCTATTGGTGTCTGTACCAGCCAGCTTTGCTGAGGCAGAGAGAGGATTCAGCAAGACGAAGAAGACCAATTTGAGATTTTTCTGGGAGCTGACAGAAAAACTGATCAGCGTTTGGTCATGCTCATTTGCCTTCAATATGTGACTTTGATTCCATAACAGCTATCCATCATTGGAACTCAGGATCACTTTGCACAAAGAGACCAAATGCTGGCGGGGTCCAGATTGAGAAGCAAGTACCGGAGAGTGACGAAGAATGTGATGAAGGAAAATTACGTGAAATGGATGTTGGGACATCAGCAGATACTGACAGTGATGCATATTAGATTTCCTTTCATTATTTATTTTGATTAGGAAAGGACACTAACTTATGCTTAACTCAACACCTAAGCCATTTTAAAGCTATTTCCACTTTTTCCATATGTTGCTAATTTGAGGATTTTGCTTATTACAAATTCAAATTCATGAACGACTAATTAACAGTTGTTTTAGGATATGAAAGAACTGGTAAGAACTGATTACTATAAAGTATGATTTTTCCATTTCTCTGTCAAAAGTGTTTGACATTTTATAGACAAATGTGTCAGCTAGATGATAATGGGTTATATGGGAACAAGAATACATTATACTGACAGCGATGTAAAGATTTTCTTTCATTATTTATTTTGATTAGGAAAGGACACTAAAGGGGAACAAAAAGTTACTGTTATACCATGCTTTAGAGAGAAATTAAATATCATATATGAAATAAAAATCATTTAAGTGGTCTGAAAAAAAGAAATGGTTTGACTTGTTTGTTTTTTTCATGAAATAAGAGTTCACAACAAAATAAATTGAGATATGTTGATATATTTAGTTTCCTTTCAATTTACATAACATCTGCTATTAAATTCAATGATTTTTCTGATAACCTTCCCTATAAAATACATTTTACAATGAGCTATAGGATTGGTCCTTAAAACTGCTTGCAGGCCTCTAAAAAATGTATATATTTGGTGGCCTGGCTGACTCCCCCCCCCAAAAAAAGTTAAGTGTAAGCCCTGATAACACAGGAATTATCATTTAGTTGATAATATTCTCGCATTGCTTGCATTATGTTGCATCTTCCTGGTTCAAAGCTGAAATGATCATGCAAGGCAGTACATACAGCTTTTAAGTCCAAAATAATTTGTTTGTATGATAGAATTTTTGGTCATTTTGGATGACCATTAAATTTCTTCACTGCCAAAGTTTCTATTAATATAACTTATTTAAATATTGAACAACAAAGGTCCTAGAAATAGCACCTGAGGAACACCGCTAGTCATGTTTTCCACTGAGAAAACGTTCATTTATTTTAACCATCTGTTTTATTTTACCTGTCCAATTTGGAATACACATTTTACCCTTTTCACTAATGCTACAATAATCTTAGTAATGAACTTATATACAACACATTATTCAACACATCCTAAAAGTTAAAGTTAACAAACATTCTTCCATTAAATATATGCAGAAGCCTCATAAACAAACTCAAGGAAGTCAGTAGTCAAGTCACTGGAACCGACAGTACTGCACAAAGAGGCTTGAAGATCGAAAAGGAAACATGACACATAAGCAGGATAAGAACATTATGTAATCTTGTTTAGGACTAATTCCTTGAAAGTTTAAGAGTATACTGTATGTCGCTATGTGAATTACTAGATTATTATTTTTTTTTATAGTTTTCTGAGTATGAGCATAAAATCTAAGTCACACAAGTTTCATTGTCAATTGAAGGTGTTGAAAAATACCACAATAGATTCAAAATACTTTTTGATTTGAAAATAATAATAACTGAAATTATGCTCTAATCAATTTAATACAGTTTATGGTTTGAACAATACAGAAAAAAATGCAACTTATGATATTTTGCAGAAGAGCAATAACCATACAGGCCACATTCAATCTACTTTAATAATGATAATAAAGTACTCATCAATAGTAAAATTTTGATGAACAAAAACAAGTACAATCAGTGTTTAATGTAAAGCTAGATGAACCTATAACTTTTTACAACTTGTGCCAAATTTTTTTTTACTCCAAGCCTGAATTTGTGTGCCAGTGAAGCATGGAAATTAACAGTCTAACTTGGCAGAACCAACAGCTGACTAAACCACCCCGTTTGTTTGTGAAGGCAATAATATGATGGTTTTAAATATTATTTGATGACTACCTTAACTTACCATGTATCACTCTTCGTAATCAGTAACCAAAGCTCAAAACCATGTCATGGAAAAATTATTTCTGTATCATTTTTTGCAGTGAGATATTAAGTTAAGTTACATTTTTTAATTCTTGTAATTTCTTGGAGCTGACTTTCAATAAAAAAGTTTCACTTTCTCATCCAGAGCATCATTCTAACAAAAAGCAAATACAAACTATACTTTACTGTATACATGTACAATGAAAAAAGTTACATATTTTTTTTTATCAATACAAGACCTAATCCATGTAAGAAAGTCAACATTTCCAAAGCAACTTTGTTGCTTTTCTTCTAATGATAATGATGAACAATTTATATTTTAAAGATACAAATAGTAATACTATTAACAGTAGTATGCATATGCATGATTTTATGTTAGATATATGCCAATGTTGATGAATTATCAAGAGTGAGAGTTGTACACATAATCTTGTACTAGTCATGAATGTGCAGTATAGATCCACATGCCAAAGGGGACTGGGAATGTGCCTTATGATAATTTCTTTTCTATGAAGGTAAATGATGTATTCTGGTGCATTTTCAACGATTAAAATGTCACAAGTACGAAGAATAGAATGAAAACCAGACAAAGATATACATTGCAATACAAAGTGGTATCACTGCACATAAAAAAACCTTGAAATGTGGACACATACAATAAAACTTAATATCATCTCTTTGCTAATACAAGCAAATGATGAAGGTTAATCACTTATAAGTGCTCCACAAGACTCTTTAATGTGAAATAATTGAGATTTAGACTGACTGCACACAAAATGAGCAAGATTCACACTCTGGGCCATGAAGGCATGCCATGGGATCAGATTTTGTGAAACTCATGCTCAATGCATGAGGTTTGTATGTCTATGGTTCAAGCAACCATACTATTATAGCTGTAGTACTGCTATTAGATCTTGCAATAACCTACACTGTAGGTATCAAGCCTATGTAACCTAATCATTAACAACATAAAACTAGACTCCATTGCTACACTACCAGGTTTAGTTTTGAGCTCGCGAAAATAAGTTTTCTTTATTAAAAATGGTACTTTAGGCTTAGGTATATTTCAACTTACTGATAAATTGTAAAACAGGATAAATACATTGTTTTATTAAATAAATACAATCTAAAAACTAATTTACTGTCTCTTGGTGTTTAATTGAACTTAGACCCATTAGTTTAAATTCAGCTTATAGATATAGGTATGTTATAAAATAAATTAGGCTAAATACATTATATTATTAACATTACATATACTGTTTTAATAAATTATTAAGTTCTGTATAATTAAAAATAAACTTTATTATTTTAGTATAAAGAAAAAGTAGTAAGAAAAATATAATTGGTTCTTACACATTAGGCTTAACAGTAAAAGTGTTAACAATAGGCTACTGGTAATTGGAATTCAGTATTTATTTTCAGACTATAAGTATAAATACAATGGTTAAGAGTAGTGTAGGAGTTAAGCTTTCACAGTCTGTTAAGTGTAATGGGTGCAATGAGTGAGTATTATTTGGGAAGTTGGTACTGGCATGTACTTTTAAGGAAGCCAGTTATGAAGATGTGTAATTTTTATGTTGAGTTTGTAGGTTGGAGACAATTATAATTAAAGTAGAGGCAATATATAAAGAGAAGAGTAGACTGTCGGAAACGGCAGCATGATTTCAGGAGGAGCTTAAGCTTTTCAATGCAAGGGATACATCAGCTAACAATGACTTTCTGGAAACTTGAAAGAGTACTATTAGAGTAAAAAGTAGTGAATTTAATTATAATGAGCCTATTGGAGGGAAGGAAAACAAAAGGTCAGTAAAGGATGTGGATGATAAGGAGGTTATAGTCATAGG
>NW_013666009.1:60073-61449 GCF_000517525.1 Limulus polyphemus | reverse complement strand
AACTGTGGGGATGAAGTTATAAGTAGTTCTCTAGGGCTAAATGCTAGGCTTAGGTTAGTATGTTAGGATGAGCAGATTGGCTGGTTGGACTTGTGGGATCAGATCAATGGAAGAAGGGAACTTTTTGGAATAGATGGTGTACATTTAAATATGGTAGGTGCTGCTTTGTTTGCTAAGGCTATTAACTCAGCTGTAGGGAAGTTTTAAGCTAGGACTAGACAGTGGTGAGGGCCAGGAAAAACTAAATGCAAAAAGAATAAGAAGCAGAGAAAAGATTAGCATAGGAAATGAATATAAAAGTAGCTATAAGGATAGGCTAAATTGTTACTATTGGAATGCTAGAAGTATAAGAAATAAATTAGAAGACTTTAGAGCACTGGTAGGAATGGAGGATTTCAAAATAATGGGAAAAAACTGAAACATGGTGAAACGTAGATGATTTTGAGGACAGAAATGTCTTTGAAATACAGGGTTATGGGTTATTTAAAAGGGATAAGAGTATGAAAGAGGGGGGAGGAGTGGCTTTATAGGTAAAATGTGAGTAACATCCTGTTGAAGTTCAGGGTATCAAAGATAATAACAAGGAAATTGAATCCATTTGGGTTTCTATTGGTGGATATAAATGGAAAAGGCTTTCAGTGGGAAGTTGTTACAGACCACCAGATGATACTGATGAAATTAATGGGATACTTTACAATGAGATTAAGATTTCAGCTGTTAATGAAGTCATAATTATAGGTGATTTTAATTTCAGGCATATAGACTGGAAAATTATAGAGTCAAACTATGAGGGAGAAAGGTTTTTGGAAACTGTTCAAGATGTCTTTCTTCACCAATTAGTCAAGGAACCTACTAGAAACAATGCTATTTTAGATTTATTGTTAACTTCAAATATAAAAATGATCAAGATGATGGAAACTGGGGAACAAGTGATTATTGCTCTATTAGGTTTGATGTTTTGCTGCATATAGAGATAAGAAATAATGATGTTTTGGTCACAGATTTCAAAAAAGCAAATTCTGAAGGGATGCAACAAGAATTATCTGTTGTGAATTAGGCAGCTGGGCTATTTGGAGATACTAATCAAATATGGAAAAGTTTTTAAAGATAAATTTTTAAATATTCCTTATAGAAGTAAAAGGGTAGCTGCGAGTAAAAAACCAGGTTGGCTCACAAAAAGTTTAAGAGATTAAACTAAAGAAATGCATCAAGATACTGATCAGATGTGGAAATTTGTTAAGTATTCCTTATTGAAGGAAAAGGGTAGTTGCAAGTAAAAAACAGGTTGGCTCACAAAGAGTTTAAGAGATTAAACTAAAGAAATGCATCAAGATACTGATCAGATGTGGAAATTTGTTAAGTATTCCTTATTGAAG
>NW_013666009.1:50884-59329 GCF_000517525.1 Limulus polyphemus | reverse complement strand
GTAAGAGAACAGGCAATACCTTGTTATACAAACGCTTAGAGAGAACAATTAGAAGTTATGAAGGCCTTGAACGTGTATGAATTATACATTGTTTATAATTATCTGTGAGAGAACAGGCAATACCTTGTTATACAAACGCTTAGAGAGAACAATTAGAAGTTATGAAGGCCTTGAACGTGTATGAATTATACATTGTTTATAATTATCTGTGAGAGAACAGGCAATACCTTGTTATACAAACGCTTAGAGAGAACAATTAGAAGTTATGAAGGCCTTGAACGTGTATGAATTATACATTGTTTATAATTATCTGTGAGAGAACAGGCAGTACCTTGTTATACAAACGCTTAGAGAGAACAATTAGAAGTTATGAAGGCCTTGAACGTGTATGAATTATACATTGTTTACAATTATCTATGGAACTTCTAATTGTTCTCTCTAAGCGTTTGTATAACAAGGTATTGCCTGTTCTCTATGAAGGCCTTGAACGTGTATGAATTATACATTGTTTATAATTATCTGTGAGAGAACAGGCAATACCTTGTTATACAAACGCTTAGAGAGAACAATTATCGAAGACTGACATAGTTGTTTGCATTCCTAGAATTCCGAAGTTGTCTCCTTAAATTTAATTCCGTCTGATTTTTCTTTATTATCATTTTGCTTTCGTTTTGTTCATCGCTGCCTTGTCAGAATGACAAAGCACCTTGTCTTTTAATACCAGACAAAGTCGGTCTACAAGCGTTCGAAAAACGAGTTATGTCAATCCAAATATTGTACGGTATCCCAAACATTCTGGTCACAAGGAATAACGGTTATCTTCCTAACGAACTCAATCGTCAAATCCCTTTCCTCTGGCAATAAGACACGTTCGTAAAGCCTCGCGACCATCACTGGAGAATGTTGGACAACAAAATGGATTAAGCCTAAAAAAATCTATATAACAGGTGGCGTGCTTATTGAAAAAAAACAAACAGAAACAACAGCAAAATAAGTGCTGTACACACTTTGAAAAACTGAAGTTAAAAGTCAAGCATGGATCGCAGGCCAAAATCCTGATAATATTAGGTTTCTGTATGTTGTTTGTTTTTTTATTTACTTTCAATAAAAACAAAACGTTTTTGCAACGATTTTGCGTGTTTCTTTTTTTTTTTTTACTTTAATACATGTAAGTATTAGTTAAATTAATAGTTAATGAAGTTGCCAGTCGCAAACTGTAGAGAAATGTCAGCATAAATATCAAATAATACTGTTACGGTACGTTCCCAGAAAGACGGTGTATCTGATATGCGTGCCGGTCTGCGGAGTGGAAAGTCCGTACCTATGATCTGCCATTGAACACGCTCCAACATTCAGCTGCGGGCACGTTTTAAGTCCTTGAATAGTGGGCAGGTACCAGAGGATTGGAAGTTAGCTTATGTAACTCCTATTTTCAAGGGAGATGTTAAAAATTGTCCCAGTAGTTATAGGCCTATTAGTCTTATATCAGGTGTAGGAAAAGTTTTGGAAAGTCAGTTAAAAGATGTTTTGCAAAGTTGTTTAACAAAGTTTAGAATTTTATTGGATAGTCAACATGGTTTCACTAAGGGAAAATCTTGTCTTACAAATCTTTTGACATTCTTTGAAAAGGTTACTGCTTATGTAGATGAGGGGGTGTAGATTTGGTTTATCTGGATTTTCAGAAAGCATTTGACTTGCTGCCACCTAAAAAGACTTGTAAAAAATAGCTCTACAGGTGTGGGGAATAAGTTAGCAAATTGGATAGAAGAGTGGCTGGATAAAAGAAAGCAAAGAGTTGTAACAAATGGAGTTCAGTCAAACTGGATTAATGTCATGAGTGGGGTACCTCAGATTCCAGTCTTAGGACCTTTTCTATTTTTGATTTACATCAATAACACAGATGAAGGAATAGTCAATAAATTACTTAAATTTGCAGATGATATTAAAGTTATGGTTGTTGCTAGCTGTGATGCTGCTGATTTACTAAAAGATTTAGATCATTTAGTGAGTTGGGCAAATAAATTGCATATGGATCTTGATTATAATAAATGCAAGATAATGCATGTGGGTTACCATAATTTGAAATATAAGTATAACTTGGATGGGAATAACCTTAAGAGTGTTACAAAGGAAAGGGATCTTGGTGTAATAGTCAAACACTCTCTAAAGCCATTCAAGCAGTGTGTTGTTGCTAGTGGTAGAACAAATAGGATTTTTGGTTGTATTTACAGAAATATTGCATATAAGTCTAAAGGGGTTATAATTTCATTGTACAGGTCACATTTGGAATATTGTATTCAATCTTGGGCTCCTTACCTTAAGAAAGACATTGAATTGTTGGAAAGGGTTCAGTGAAGGGTTACTAGAATGGTGCCTTGGATAGAGGGGTTGTCATATGAGGAGAGGCTAAAATCTCTCAAATTGTTTTCTCTTCAAAAAAAGAACAGTTAGGGAGGATCTGATTGAGGTGTTTAAGATTGTAAAGGGAATTGACAGTGTTGATGTGTCATCTTTTTTCATATTTAACAGTGAGAATAGTAGGACTAGGGGACACAAATATAAATTTGGGAAGGTAAGAGTCATCTTCAGCTAAGACAGATTCATTTTTCTAATAGAGTGGTTGGCCTTGGAATGGGTTACCTTCAGGCAGTAAATTTCAGTGAGTTTAAAAAAAAGCTTGATAAGTATATGAATGATAAGGGCTGGCTTTAAGATTTTTTAATCAGTTTTTTATTTAGTTTAGAGAATGGAACAGCCAAGATGGACCAATAGGTCCCATGTTGTCCCAAAACATTATGTAATGTTACTAAATGAAACCTTACTTAGATGAGTATCAAATGACATGAGAGTCTTGTTTGGGTAGGCTATAATATCAGTTATGAAAGACTGCACAATTGTGAAGAATCAGTTAATATGCTATAAATAAATAAACTCCCCTCAGAGGTATACATACACCCTCTGCCTCCATATGTACTGTATAATATTATTGAGTTGGTGAGAATAATACCCTGTGAGGAACAGTTTATTTGGGGAGGTTAAACCTCCTCAAGTCTCTTACATGCCACCACTAATATAAATGTGTGTGTGTATAAACACATAAACTAATAGCATATATTGTATCCATTTCCACTTAGACTTATGAATCTTTTGATAATAAATAAAACTCACCTTTTATATCCATACAAGATGTACCTTTCAATGACTTCATTTTGATACAAAATTCCTCACTCTTTCTGCAAGAAAGAAAAATCATATTATAAGTTATTTTGTTTTACCCACCATCATGCCTCAAGTTGAAAAAAAAAACACAAAAAAATGGTCTGGCCAACTCATGAATGAATATTTGCTGTAAAATCCTTATCAATGCTATAAATGTAGCTACCAGTTTGGCTGACAATTTGATTTCATTCCTTTAAGTTGCACACTCAATCCTTTTTTGACCACATATTTTTTCACACCTAAGGTATTTTGATTAGATATCATAACTTTTTGTCAATATACACCAACAAACCACAGCAATTAAGAAAGTGACAATTGATAGTAACCCAGATTAGTTTTTATTCAGAATAGACCTTTACTTTAAAGAACCAGCCAGATTCTTTAAAATATATGGTGGTAGTTTTCCCTCTCTAAAACAGTGTTAACAGCTTCCTTTATAGTAAAGCTATGGAATTTAGATTAGCATTTTTTTTTCATCACCCCCATGCAATTGGTACAGCTGTATCAAGCACCATTATTTATGCTAATTGCTTAAGCTAATATCACGTGATGCTAAATGCTCTTTAATTAGGATAATTTAATAAAATTTAGTAAATTTGTGCTGAAAAGTTAGCAATGAATAATCAATAATAACTGTCCACCCATACTTGAGCTAGAAACTGCTAATCTAGTTTGCTTGGCCTAACCAATACTTATGTATCTGCTTGTCCATTCACCTTATAGTTTTGCTGCTTTAATCTGAAGGACAAAACTAAAAAGGTACACTTTTACTCTTACATGAAGCTATAGTCAAAATGTTAAGCCGATAGATCACTATAGCAAAGGCATGAGCAAAAATTTTGGTCAAATTTGAGTGTTTTTTGTTGAATAAATTTGCACATGTGGCTTATATCAATAATAATGAAAGGGTGTGTCTGGGTCTGTGTGTGTGTGACCACCATAGCTCCAAGAGGAAAGAACCTACAAACCTAAAATTTTCCAGCCATACTAAGAGGACCCTGAGAGTGTGTGCCTGGGTATTATTACTTATCCACAGGCGTGCATGCATACACATCTTTTTATGAGGCAAGCTAGCAAAAAAACACATAGAAAAGAAATGTGACTGCCATAGCTCCAATAAGAAAGAGCCTAGAAACCTGAAATTCTGCACCCATAATAAGTGGACCCTGAGGGTGTGCACATCTTTTTAATGAGGCAAGTTAGCAAAAAACCTCATAGAAAAGTGGTTCCTTATGTTAGAAAAAGAAATCACAAACAGACATACATGTGTGCACATGCATGCATGTGTGTCTGTGTAACCAGCATAGCTCCAAGAGAAAAGAATTTAGAAACCAGAAATTTTGCACTCATACTAAGTGGACCATGAGAGTGTGCAACTGAGTATTTTTACTTATCTATGTGCATGTGAGCATGTACATCTCTTTAATGAGGTAAGCTAGCGAAAACCAAATAGAAAAGAAGTGGTTCCTTATATTATAAAATACTATGTGGACCCTGAGAGTGTGCACCTGGGTATTATTACTTATCCATGTGCACATCTTTTTAATGAGGAAGGCTAGCAAAAATCCACATAAAAAAGTAGTTTCTTATATTACAAAATAATAAGTGGACCCTGAGTGTGTGTGCACCTGGGTATTATTACTTATTCATATGCATGCACACGTGAACATCTTTTTTATGATGCAAGCTAGCAAAAACCACATAGAAAAGAATTGGTTCCTTATATTACAAAATACTAAGTGGACCCTGAGGGTGTGAACCCGGGTATTATTACTTATCTACATGTATGTGCATCTTTTTTAATGAGGCAAGATAGCAAAAAAAAACACATAAAAAAGAAGTGTTTTATATTTCTGGGAAATAAAATATTTCTAGATATTTTTGACTGTTCTTCTAAATAAGTTCAGAATACACACACTAACATAGTCATCTAGAATATATCAACCTATTAACCCAAGCGTACTTTTGCTAGTTTATACAAAATGAGCCTCCTAAATGTAGGTTGAAACAATCTATCAATGTATCAAATTTGAAAATACCCCATAAAAGTTAAGTATGTTTTTCTATCAAATAAAGTTTCCGTACTTTTGGTGCAAAGAAAAAAAAAAAAAGAGGAAGAAACTCAATCAAAATTTGAGATGTTATATCTCAGGTATTACTTAATGTATTGAATTGAAATTTGGTATGTGAAGTAAGAGTTCAGTAGACTACATACATTGAAAATAGGATTACCACAGTCCGAGACACAGAAGGTGGAAAACTGCTAAACTATCACTCCTGTTAATAACACACAGCATGTCCTGCAGCAGGTTGTTTTGGCAGCATGACACACTGCTGTGTGTCTTAATTATTAACACTTGGAAGGTCTAGTAATAGTAATATTTTTATAAACATTAATATCTGTGTATCTATTAAAAATATCAGCTTCTTGATTAATTTAACCATATTTCTTTTTCATTGCAATTAAGGGGGAATTGCCAAACCTTTCAAAAATCTGCAGTCTACCAAACTGCACCAAACAAAATTTTATTTTGAAACCTTTCTTTTAGTTTTTATTTTGGACATCAAACTTTTCTTAACATCCTGTTTTGACACTAGGTGGTAATATCAACAGCTCACATTACAAACAACTATATGGATAGAAATTTAAAAATCATAATGGTATGCAAGTTTTGCACCACATTGTATATAGGAAGTTTTATTTTCACCATACGTTTCTTCACAACAAACACTGAAGAACACTGACCATAGAATATTATGTTAGTTTTTAGTTACAATTGGAAATGTAAAACATATTAGTCCTCAACAGAAATATAACTGAAATGTGGTGTTACAAATATTTTACAAAGTAAGCTAAGAACAGTTAACACATAAAAAGAGACATTATACATTGACAAATTCTACTAAGTAGTTCTACTTAGTCGTTAGTTCTTAAAAAGTTTTCAATTATAAATGTGTATTATAATTTAAACCACACTATATATTTTATATCTAGTGCCAACAAAGTATTTTATTTAATACCAGGGTTCTGGGATGTGACAGATACAGTAATTGTTAAGATGCTGCATGTTAACAGGGATTAATAATGTTTGTACTTAACCAAAAAGTGTCAATTAGGGGTACTAAAATATGAAACTTTACTGATGCTTTCTACCATAACTGCAGTTTTCTACTAGTGTTTATATTGAGGAACAAGAAAAAGAAATATCTAAGATGAAAATTTTCTTTAAAGGAGAGGAAGACTCTTTCTAAAATTCTACTTCTCTTAAAAATGAAATTTTAGAAAAATTAGGAAACTTCAAAGTTTCTGGCTTTGACAAGAATTTTCCTAAAACCTTAAAGGAGCTTAATATAAATCAAGAGGGTGAGGTCCTTAACTGTCATTTTTCAAGTTTTTTGAGAATAAAAAATTCCTGATGAAAAGCAAAAATTATCCTGACTTATGAAAATAAAGAGTACCTAGGGAACAACAGGCTATCAGTCTGACTTCTGTTGTAAACAAGGAGTAAGGATATATTGTTACAAGTCCTTTAGAATGTTGGCATTTAGTTAACAATTTTCAGCAAAGTTTGTTTTCAAAAAGGGTTTTCTAGCCTAACAAACTTGTTAGTTTTTCAGTGATTCTGTATTTCTAACATCTTGATTTTTAGAAAGCATTTTTTCAACATTCCTCACACAAGATTTATTAGTAACTTTGATTTTATTTCAATTAAATCATGGAGAGAAAATCAAGTGAGCAGTCACATTTTTTCTGATTGGGAGTGTGATTTTCAGTCCCTCAAAAGCCTGTTCTGGGACTTCCAATAGTCATATTTTGTCAACAGTAAGGATGATTTATTGGGCTTAATACTTCTAAATTGGATGATGATACTAGAAACATATCAACTTACAAGGAGTGACTTGGATGGGCTGAATGACTTTCTGTCCCCCTTGAGATATTTAATGTTTTAAAGTAATAGAAAAGTTCAATGCCACAGTATTAAAGATTTTTTCTTTACCGTCGGAGAAAAGACCTTTCATTTATAGGTGATGGTGCAAATTTGAACAAGTCTTAGTGGCAAATCCAAATATTGATACAGAGTCTAAGTAACAAGGATTACAGAGTAGCTCTTAAATTTTTTTCTATATAACCTTATTTATATAGGATTCTATATCTTGAGTAAATTATTGGCTTGCTCTTCAATTGTTTTGGCAGGACCTAAAAATAAGTATTTTAAAATGTTTCCTTATCAGATTAAAGTTTTGGACAAACTTTGGATCTTAAGGTAAGTTTCGTTTATAAAACTAAATGTTTTCTCTGATTTGTGTTGCTATTTAATTCTAAGTTCAATTGTAATTTTCAGCACAGAAAAAAATCGATTGTTAACACACTTCAAACAGAAGAGTCCAAATTCCTTCTCTTAATCAAACAAAAAAGGAGTTATTAACCTGACAGATGATTTATACTGTTTTGTAAAAGAAATTGACAGAGTTTGAGTGTTAAATGATATCTATGAACAATACAACATAATGACATTGCAGTACAAACTGGATTTTATCTTCACTGTGCTTGTTATAGTTTTCATGCTATAATTTTTAAATTAGTAAGCGAATGTTAACGAAATATGGGAGATTATCAGTAAACATTACAATACTTTCATATGCAAAATATAAAATTTGTTTATTCAGTCTTAAGGTTTCTAAAGCAATGTTTTTTCATGTCTTTTTTTTCTTTTTGCATGTTGCCTATCTATCATACAGAGTAATATTCATTTTACGATTAAAAATACATTTATGCATCAGAAAATTTTGAAATTTCACATGCAAAATCTTTATAATGTCCAGATAGTTATCAAACGTTTCTTAAGAAAATAACTTTATATTTTCTTAATATTATACTTATTTTTATTTTATTTGACCAATCTCGCAACCACCATAAAAAATTAGGAAATAAATATAACTTATGCCTCTTTCATTCTAGAATGAACAGAAATTATAACATGAAAACATAAATGTTTAGACTAAATAGCTTAAATCTCATAACATTATACACATACATACATATATATATATATATATATATATTTATTTATTTATTTATAATATTGATCTTTCAGCCATGCCTGGTTAACAATACAAAAGTTACAATGATGTGGCTCCCTTGTACTTGTGTTACTGTATCAAATAACATAAAACTGACCTTTGATCTGTATAAAGTAACTTGTCTTGGCTGTGTTTTAGTAGACT
>NW_013666009.1:44256-50818 GCF_000517525.1 Limulus polyphemus | reverse complement strand
TATAGATTATTGCTATTTTTGAAATAAGTTCTTATACTTATTTTTATTTAGGTTTTGTATATACATTTGAATAACTAAAAAATCATAAATAACTACATTAATACCATAGAATTCCACTATAATTTATCAAGCTTAGTAACTAAGATGTATTTTAGTCTAAAGAGATATGAAATTTCGAGCAGACTAAACACGCACCCTACCTCGTTGAAATATTGGTTCAAAAGAAGAAATGGCACCAAGCCTGTTAAGATGGCTGAGAAGGCCACTAGGGAGACATTCTGAGCTTCTGATTGGTTATTCATGTCATATATAGAAGTATGTGTACATAAGGGAGTTTCCACAAATGGAAAGAGGTGGGTGGAGTGCTACTGTGTTTGATTTATTACATGAGCAATATCTTAGCGAATTGAAAAGATAAGAGTATCTTATTTTATATTCTAGCTTGTCAATATCAGTAACTTAAGTTTCTAATTGATAGGAAATTACAGACTAAGTATTTTGAGTTCACAAACATCTAATTTGAACCAGTGCTGCATTCAACATACCACATGACACACAAAAATCGATGTTTATCTGTTTTTTAATATTTGCATTTCGTATACATAAAAGTAAAGTCTAGTTAATGTCATTTCTATTTCTAAGTTCTATATAACTAAAGATAAACTTAATTACTTTTAAGACAAAGTAGTGATAAAAAAACGAATATAATTGGTTCTTAAACATTAGGCTTAATGCTAACAGTGTTGACAATAGGCTACTGGTATTAAGTATTTATTTTCAGGCTATAAATACAATGGTTAAGACTAGTTTAGGAATTAAGCATTCATAGTTTGTTAGGTGTGATGGGTGCAATGAGTGGGTTTTATATGGAAACTCAGGACTGGTAGGTACTTTTAAGGAAACTAGTAGTGAAAATGTGCAATTTGTATGCAGAGTTTGTAGGTTGGAGGCTATCCTAATTAAAGTAGAGGCTATAAATAAAGAGAAGTGTAGACTGTGGAAATGGCAGCAGGATTTCAAGAGAAGCTTAAGCTTTTACATGCAAGGAATACATCAGCTAACAATGACTTTCAGGAAGTTGGAAAGATTACTATTAGGGCTAAAAGTAGTGGATTTAAATGTAATGAGCCTATTCTTTTAAGTAACAGATTTCAGCCCTTGGCTTGTGCAGATAAAGAACTATTGGATGGAAGGAAAAAAAAAGGGAGAGAAGGATATGGATGATAAACTTAAGAAGGTTATAGTTATAGGTGATTCCTTGACAAGGTATGTGGATAGGATAGTCTGTGGAATAAATAGAGGCATAGGAGGAGGATATATATCTGACATAGCAGGAGATATAATAAATGGGTCTAGCACAGATGTAGGTTTTGTTACGTACATAGGGGGCTAATGATACAGGAAAAAGTAGGTCAGAAAAGCTAATTAATAAGGAGTTGATACAGGCACTTAAAGAACAAAAGCCATAACTTAATTTTGTCAGGGATATTGCCCAGAAGTAATTGTGGGGATAACGTTATAAGTAGGTCACTAGGGCTAAATGCTAGGCTTAGATTAATATGTAAGGACGAGAAAATTGGCTGATTGGACTTGTGGGATCAGTTCAATGGAAGGAGCTTTTTGGAATGGATGGTTTACATTTAAATAGGATAGAGACTGGCTTGTTTGTGAGGGCTATTAACCCAGTTGTAATGGAAGTTTTAAACTAGGACTAGACAGTGGTGAGGGATAGGATAAGCTAAGTGCAAAAAGAATAAAAGGTAAAAAAAAATTTAGCATAGGAAATGAATATAGAAGTAGCTATAAGGGTAGGCTAAATTGTTATTATTGGAATGCTAGAAGTATAAGAAATAAAATAGAAGACTTTAGAGCACTGGTAGGAATGGAGGATTTCAAAATAATGGGAAAAACTGAAACATGGTTAAACGTAAAAGATTTTGAGGACAGAAATGTCTTTGAAATACAGGGTTACGGATTATTTAACAGGGATAGAGTACTAAAGAGAGGGAGAGTTTGAGTTTCTAGTAGCGGATATAAAGGGAAAAGGCTTTCAGTGGGAATTTGTTACAGACCACCAGATGATACTGATGAAATTAATGGGATACTTTACAATGAGATTAAGATTTCAGCTGTTAATGAAGTCATATTTATGGGTGATTTTAATTTCAGGCATATAGATTGGGAAATGCGAGAGTCAAATCATGAAAGAGAAAGGTTTTTGGAAACTGTTCAAGATGGCTTTCTTTATCAATTGGTCAAGTCAAGGAACCTACTACAAACAATGTCATTTTAGATTTATTGTTAACTTCAAATATAAAAATGACTGACAGGGTGGAAATTGGGTGCAAGTGATCATTGCTCCATTAGGTTCAATGTTTTGCTGCATATGTGGATAAGGAATAAAAACGTTTTGGTTACAAATTTCAAAGTGATGCAACAAGAATTATCTGTTGTGAATTGGGCAGCTGAGTTATTTGGAGACACTGATCATATGTGGAAAATTTTTAAAGATTCATGGTAAACATATTCCTTATAGTAAGAAAAGGTTGGCTGCAAGTAAAAAACCAGGTTGGCTCACAAAGAGTATGAGATATAAAATTAACAAAACATCATAAACTTAAGAATTTTAAATTGACTGGTATGACGGGAGACTTATAAGATTATAGAAGATCGAGAAAGTTGTTGAAACAGGAAATTAGGATATCAAAAAGGATGTATGTAAAGATGTATGTTTGCTTTAGATTATGCCATATACATGTAGAACACTTAGTGGATTTGAATGAATGAAATGCTATTCTGTTCCATATTTCAAAAAATAAAATATTTGTCAAAAACATATCAGACATTTATATTTACAATAGTTACTGAATTGATGCTACACAAAAAATATATGCCACTGATTTTCACGAATAACACAGTAATCAGTATTCAGGTCTTTGCTCTACTAGTAACATTAAACATACTAACAGTATTAATATTTATAACAGTACTTGGAGGAAATGCTTGAAATTTACTGTTTAACATTTTATTTCCATTTGAAAATGCATGATACACACACACACACTCTAACATCATCAAATTATGTATATAATAATATATTAAATTAATTATCCAATGCTTAAACTTAGTTTTATCCCCCTGTAGGTCAACATTAAGTTTTTTAGACTTACAATCTGGGATCAATTCTCCATCATTGACAGAATGCAGATAACCCACTGGCTCTAGCACTGAAAAATTAAAAACAGTAACTTACATGTAATATGATGTAGCAATTTTTAAAAACCATAATATACAAATCAAATGTTTCTTACGTTTACACCTGCCATCCATGTTGACTTTAGACCTGATTGCTGGAATATGAAAATGGCAGGATTACAAATAACCATTCTATATTTTTTGTTTGTGTGGAAAACTCCACCATCTCTCTCTTCTTACTGTAATGTATCACAAAACTCACTTGTAAACTGTTAGTTGAATACTTCAGCTCAGTAAACAAATATTTATATTTATTTTTAAAATTTTATCATCTAAAATGCAATTACAAGTACACTGCAAATGATGGGTTTTTCCACTGAAATAATGCTACTATTATGCTAATAACATCCAATACAACATATATGGCACAAGTTAATAACACAGTTAGTAACAGAGAAAAATAATTTGTCTGATAGTAAGTAATATGACAGCTTGGATCTTATTCTATATTATGGTATTATTTCCTGTAATGTTTAATATTCTTAATATAACATACTGACAACAATGGATCATTTATACCTATTTTGCTGTCCAAGCACACCCATCTATAACAAGCTCACTCATTTTTCTTTTTGGAAATTATTGATCTCCTCCCTATTAAATTTTAGTAAAGTGACATCCTCTACTACTGCCAAGGCAGTTCATTCTATAAGCTAATCACTCTGTCATAAAAAATAATACTGTCTTAAATGCAGCCTAGCCATTTGTTTTTTCCAAATCTTAAGTTTGTACCCTCTCATCCTATTAGTTTCACAATACAGCACAGAGAAGTTAGAGACAATTATCCTATCGTACCTCCAGGTAAACTTGTAAACCCCAAATAAGATCACAACTCATGCTTCTTTTTTTCAATAGAAAATAACAGATATTAATCCATCCCTTTAAGATAGCTATTGAATCCCTGGAATCATCATTGTCGACGTCCTCTGAACCTTTTCAAATAAGACAATCACCTTTCTTGGATAAGGAAACCAAAACAGTGTTTCAAGTGAGCCCTAACTATTGAGTTGAGTAGAGATATCTGTAATCAATCATCTCTTTTTGACTTGGATTTATATACATACACACACACACACACACACACCCTTAAATTCTATTAGCTTTACTACTAGCAACACAGCACTGTTTTGATGGTTACAATGACTTTCCCTCAAGATTCAAAGATCCTTTTCTTCAGTCATCCAATAGAGTTGGATCCCATCTATATTAAGGCTGTATGTGATCCAAATCATACCATGATAACCCACAAGCATTACTTTGTACTGACTCTAACTAAAGGTAATATGCCAACTATCTCTCAAACTAACTAACTGATGAAGGTGATTCTTTAATACCTTAATACAGCTAGAAATACCAAGTAGTGTAACATGATTAGCAAAATTTGCTAATTTAAAAATTATACCACTATTAATATCATCAAAGTAAATATAAAAAAGGTGAGTGTGTGTGTGTGTGTTTTTATAGCAAAGTCACATCGAAGCTATCTGCTGTGTCCACTGAGGGGAAATGAAAAAGGCTCACGCACCGACACTGATCAAGGCACTACACCAGTAACAATCATCTCCATTAATAACAACTTTTTGCTCAGAATGAAAACATAAAAAATTATAGTCAAGGGGTTGAACCTATATTGGTTACAATCAGAGAAATCAAGGGTAAAAAGTTTTAAAAGAATTTAAAAAGGAGATTCATAATTTCTTAAAAGAATAATGGGATTGTTTTTTTTTTACTTTCCTGAAGAGATGGTGTGCAGAGACAGCCTAGGCAAATGCTCACTTGTTGTCCATCTATATTAATTACTATTGTATCACAAACTTCCATTTCAACTTGTCCTAAACCCATCAATTTTGTTTGTGATATTCATTTACCATAAGAAAAACAACAACTAAACTTGTCTTTAGATCTGACAAACTTACCTTGAGCTATGTTTTGAAACTCCTTTTTCCAATAATCTTTTTGCCTAAATAACTATCCTACCAGTTTCTCAAGCTTTAACATTCAGTACTTCTAAGCAAGTTTAGTTTAAACTGTCTTTAATGAATTTCTTTACAGCTTTTTTCCACATCTTCCTCCCTAGTTTAATAAATCCAAAACAAGAAAATATAAATTGGTATTAATAGCAGTATTACAAATAGTTTGTTGATACCTTGAGCTGTGTTTCTTCCACTTTTAGGGTAATTAACCCTATTGTAGAGTAAAACAATTTTCAGCAGGGTAGAAAAATTGAAGTGTCGGGTAAAACTGAATTTTATGTTTGAGAACATGGAATATGTTTAAAATAAGAGGAGATTTACTTTAAATATAACAAGGAAGGCTATGTGATAATTTTATATATTTATTGCTTTCACTAGCCTTCAGCAATGCCATTTCTGAGCATTTATTCAGTTCCAATCAATGTAATTTTCTTACAAATTCAATGTTTTGTTCTTTGATTCACATTACCTATTGAATGAAGAGCTCTCAAATGCTAACTTTGCCTCTTTACTGCTTCCTGAACATCTCATCAAAGAACTTGCCAAGCTGAAAACAAATGCCATAGGTGAATGTTAATGTTTTCTGAATTTTTCACCCATTTTTAGGATCCATGAAATGAGTTGTAAGAAAAATATTTTCATTTTTAATTCCTCAATTTTGCATGATAATTGGGTATTAATGTCATTATAATCAGAATACATTGATATTTAATATATAGGGTAACTGGGTGGCCCTTCAAAGGGTAAATCTGGCAGTGGATAGGGAAATCACCTCAACACAAGTGGAAATGCACATCATGAAAGAACTTGCTGTTGTCACTCACTTTATTTAGCTCATCAATGGAATTGGGGAACGTTTATTTTGAAAGATGTGTTAGATTGTGAAATATGCAGTAAGCTTATAAGTTAACTTATAGTTATAATGTGGAGGTTTATGAAATTAAAAGTTAAAATTACGGGCATTTAATTTCATAAACTTCTGTGTTAATGTCGTGCCCATACTTTACACTTATCTAGTTATCAGTAAGATTACGTATGTTTAATATCAGTTAAATTTGCTTCATAATAATAAATATTTAATCAATATACATTATGAAACTTACAATTAAAATTATAAGTTTGTTTAGGTTTGTAAATATAAATACATTTAAAAAGCTATGAAACAAAACTATTCGGAATTTCAACAATATAAAGTTATTACTATAGTATTAGGAACAGGCTCACATAAATTCAGATAGAGAAATGTAACTTTGGATTTTACTTTAGCTGATGATTATTCAAAATAGGAAATTTTATAAAAAAATATATTAAAGGTATAAACTAATACTTTTAAA
>NW_013666009.1:39173-43256 GCF_000517525.1 Limulus polyphemus | reverse complement strand
CTTAGTAAAAAAATTATCTCAAAAAGGGGGATAAGTTAGCAAATTGGATAGAAGAGTGGCTGGATGGAAGAAAGCAAAGAGTTGTTGCAAATGGAGTTCAGTAAAACTGCATTAATGTCACAAGTGGGGTATCTCAGAGCTCAGTCTTAGGACCTTTTCTATTTTTGACATACATGAAGGAAAGGTCAATAAATCACTTAAAGTTGCTGATTATACACAATGTCTACAAGGTTCTGTTCAGGTTTCAAAAGTTTATTACAACAAAACCAAAAGAGCTAGAATTATGCAGTTTTTAGCCCCCTGTTGCCTAACTAACGAAGCTTTTTCTTGATTTATAGAATGTAATCGGAGTGTCCAGTTGGTAATGATTGAAGTTTGAACGAAGATGACAATTACACAGGAGAAAGCTCAATGTGTCATCTGGTTTGCAGAGTCTATATCAGTAACAACTGTTCAATGGAATTACTGCCATCAATATGGCAAGAATCCTCTCTCTAAACCCAGCATTAGAAGGTGGTTTCACAAGATTTGGGAGACAGGAAGTGTGATTGACCTGCCTCGAAGTGGACATCCAGGTGTTTCTGAAGAAACCATTGCTAATGCCCAGGAGATGTTCCAATGCAGCTCAAGAAAGTCTATTTGTCACGATTCTAGTGAACTCCAGCTACCAAGATCAATGTTACACAAAGTTCTACACAAGAAATTGCATCCTTGTATGTATAAAGTACAAATAGTCCAAGCTTTACAACCAAATGATAAGCCTCGGTGATATGAATTTGCATGTTCCATGCTGAGCATGATTGTTGAAGACAATGAGTACCTAAAAAAAGGTCCTGTTCTCTGATGAAGCCATCTTTCACATGTCTGGACAATTTAACTGCCATAATGTACAAATATGGGGGGTCTGAAAACCTACAAATTTGTGAAGACATTTGCAATAGCCCAAAACTTAATGTTTGGTGTGGGCTCATGTACAGTAGGGTGATAAGCACATTTTCTTTGCACAGCGGAATGTTACAGAAGGTGTGCATCTTGACATATTGGACAATTATGTGATCCCCCACTTGGAAGAGTTGTAACCATTCGTTATTTTCAGCAAGATGGTGCACTTCCACATTGGTGTTTGATCGTACACAACTTCCTTGATGAGAACTTCCCTGACAGATGGATTGGACATAATGGGCCAGTTCTCTGGCCCTCACAGTCTCCCAATATTATGCCCTTAGACTTCTGCTTTGGGAGTATGTCAAGGATTATGTTTTTCAGACCTCAGTTCCTGACATTGAAACTTTTTGTACAAGGATAACTGATGGCATCAGAAGAGTGACAAAGGATATGTTGGCCAACACGTGGACTGAAACGAAATATTGGTTGCATATGCTACAGGTCACTAACGGTGCACATGTTGAGGTGTACTGAAAAGCATATAAAACTATTTCTTAAGTAATATTATCCAAAAACTGCATTGTTATCTTTTTTGGTTTTGTTCTAATAAACATTTAAAATCGGAACAGGACTGTGGACACCCTGTATATAGGTATTTATTGTTGCTATCTGTGAAGAAGATGCTGTTGCTTTACATGAGTATTTAAATCATTTAGCGAGTTGGGCGAATAAATGGCAGATGGGTTTTTATTATAATAAATGCAAGATGGGGGTTATTATAATTTGAATTATAAGTATAATTTGGATGGGAATATAATGAGAATGACAGCTTGAAGTTATATGGAATAGGTTTGTTCATATACATAATACAGCCAGATGTAAAGTATAGAACTGATTTTAAGTGTAACTAAAAAGTAAAATATAGGCCTAAAAGTAAAATTAAAAAGCTTCTAACTTCTGTTATCGCCCATAGGGCTGTAGTTATTCCACTTATTTTTCTCTTAAAAGACACACGTGCATTATTAAACCTTACCTTTGAAAGGACTGAGGTTTGATAAGTCATATTTGTGTGTGGTTCCATATGTTTAACTGACTTATGAAATGGTTGTATTTAGGGGTAGAATGAATCAAAATAATTTGCTTTGTTTACTTGTCAAAATGGTCAGCCTCGTTCTCAAAACGACCTTTACACACCATATAAGGAAAACCGTGTCCTGGCGTATTTTGCCTTTATTGCTGGATTATTATTTCTGTAATTTGAATGGATAGTCTCCTTTTAATCAAGCAGAGGGGGATATTACTTTAATGATAAATGAAACCTTTTATATTAAAAAGAGATCTTTAAGATTTAATTATTATCATTATTATTCTACGGAGAAACTTAAATATGCCCTTGTGGTGTATTCAGGTAAAACTGAGTTACCATTTGAAAATTGGGATAGGTCCCTTTAATAACACAGGTCTGCGAATTTAAACTTCATAAAAGTTGGTTTGGTTTTAATAGCACCCCAGTGGCACAGCGGCATGGCTGCGGACTTACAACACTAGAATCTGGGTTTCGATACCCGTGGTTGGCTGAGCACAGCTAGCCAATTGTGTAGCTTTGTACAAACAAACAATGGTTTTAATAACGGATTTGCCACAATTTAGCTACGCAGATTTCGAAAATAATAATAATATTTTTTTATCAGGTAAGGATTTTTTTACAAATCTGGAAGAAAACTTACTTAGATCAAATTATTATTTCGTTTACCACAATAAACATTTTATAATATTATGTTTGATAGCAAAAAAAAAAAAAAAAAAAATTCAAACAAGTTGAAGAAAAGGGAAGAACACTGATGTCGAACAAATAAACATTCTCATTCATCCTGATTTTGTGTGTTTGTGTGTGTGAAATCTACGTCTTTTGGTCTCAAAACTACGTGTTGTGGTCTTTCTTTTATGTATTGCGTTTGGAGCATCTCGTTTCAATGACCAGCAGTAAATAGCCATCATGCTGATGTTCCACCTTCCCTAATACCTCCCCTCCATTTCCCCGATGCCTTGATGAAACCTTTCCAGACGTTTCATGTTGAAAACAATCCCTATCATCATTTCTATTAGCATCAGATTCAGAATCAGATGAAACTATATCAAGAGACTCCAGTGGAGTAGATACAGTTACATCAGGCCCATGACCAACAGGTCTTATAGCAGATTGATGATACGGATAACAGATTCCTTTTTATTTCGAGTGTTGTAGCCTTGCACGTTACATGAGCAAAAATAGCAGTCATCTTCGTGGTTTATAGGCTCACGCCAAACCATTGGAATTCCAAAAGGGAAAGACTTTTTCTTACCTTTAGTCCATTGTCTCAACTCTTCGACACAAACAGTGCAAACTTTGTGCGAGCCCATGATTTGTATTGGTCCCCATGTTTTATTCCAAAATACGCGAATACGTTTTTTTTTTTACGAATTCTGTAATGTTTTGCCTTTGTTTCTTTACCACAAATATAACAGAATATGTTCAGATCATAATGTTTTGTTGCACGCACAAACAAATACTATCCAGAAATGACACGTTATGCGGCATGTTAACCGTAAATATACTAATGGTGTGTTTCTCGTGGGTTCTAGAACGATCGATAAGACTCTCACGTCCCGATTTCAATTAAAATGATTCACTTAATTAAGATTACATAATACATTCTATGAGAAATCTGTATGTGATGGAGAAAAATGGATATTATTTTTGGATTCAGCATACAGGAATTATTGTAGAACATGTAAAAATTTCAAGACAATAAAGCCATCGGCCAAGATAGTGGTTACGTAGTGACGCTAAATATCTGAATAACTGGGTTCTAGTAATAAAAGATTTGCATAGGCGAAAAAATTACAGTATGTAGAATAAAAGATAATAATGGTGACAAGCTCGCCAAATTAAAATAACTTTATTGTACGAAAACAACATTTCGGATAACGACTTTTTAATGGGTTTACAGTGAGAATCAAACCGTTAATAGAAAAGTTAGGGTAAAAGAAAAAACAACAAATAAGACTCAAGAACAAATTCTTATGATACTAAGATAAAAATAATAAATTATTCAGTAAGATGTAAAAAATATATAGTAAATAAACTAAATGAAGAAAAAGTAGAACATGAATAAAGACAACAATGTAAAGAAATGAAATCAATGAGAGAATGAACAC
>NW_013666009.1:32181-38219 GCF_000517525.1 Limulus polyphemus | reverse complement strand
TATATCAATTCATGTGAATATGACTGAAAAATTTCTTTTTTTTTCTGAAAAGGTGGTGTCTAGCTACTTGTAACCACGCTGTGTACATCATGTATATGGGAAGTGTAAGGTGGAGAAATGGAAAAGATAAAGTTAAATTAAAGATAAATTAAAAGAGGGATTGATAGTGCCTAATTTAAAAATCAAACTTTTTTCCAGACATTTTGTTTGCATTACACTTGAGAGAGTAAATATGAGTCCAAGTATGGATAATTCAGGGATGCAATGTGAACAGTTATTAAAGTATCTACCTGTGGGTTTTGTAATATCATTATTTCTTAAATAAAAGAGATGCAGCGACATGTTTGACCAATGTATAACATTCAACATTTTTTACAGAATACACAATATATCCGGATGGCTGAAATGCACATGAATGAATGTTGTATTTTGAATTTTCCATTGAGTCCGTATATTGATACTGTATTGTTAACATACTGGCAGATGACGTGTTTCTTTTTGTGGCAATAAAATGTATCAAGGTTCATACTAGTGGTAGATTTCTGAATGATACTGTGGACTAAAATGTTTTGACACTTTTATCAGTCATTTGTGTTTCACTTGCATTGAGATAGATTCATAGAAGCAACACCTAATCTGCCATTCTGCATAGATATTGCCTGATCTTCCCGAGACAGAAGTTGCAGAGAGATCGACATCAGGAGTCTACATAACATCAGCAAGAGAGAACTTTTACTAGATTCGATACCTCTCATACAATTGCCCTTTTCCAACTTCTACCTACAAAAATGATTTTTTTCAGTAAGTAACATTTCTTTAGACTCATTTAACTTAAGCTAAAGTAAGAACAATATCACGTTAGAAAAAACAGAAACTACGCAATAGAATCTTATAGTTATGATAACAAAATTCATTCTTTTTACATACTCTATGATACTTTCAGGTTAACCTGATTTCCTACATGAGTATTAGGTAAATCTGCTTTATAATGGCTTCTGTCAGATCTACAATGTCCAGTGCACCAATCTTCTCACCTGTGACTCATATGCTGCAGCTAGTGGGAGAATAAATGATCAAACCAAAATTAAATATCAAAGTCTAAAGCCAAGAGAAGGCTAGGGAAAAGCACCTAACATTCCAATTGGAGGAGGTTTCATCAGTAGAATAAGCCACCATGGTATTGTATATACCTTCCATGGGACCACTATTCATCCTCTGTTCCAGCAGAACCTTTCTGGACCTGTGCGATTCATGCTTGAAGAAGTCACTCTTTGGATTTGGCATTACCACCAACATCTTTCTGAGGGGCAACTCTCAGTGGCAGATATCAAGCAGTGTTTCAGTATGAAATGAATGAACTATATTCTTTGATTGCAAATTGATTTAAAAAAAGCTGTGATGGTTTATTGATCAAATGACAAACTGGACCAAAAGGACATTGCAACCCATCCTTTACAAGTTATTTAGAGTGTTTTGTAGTGTTAAGATATATGTTTATTTCAATACATATATTTGAATAAATACATGTTACACATGTGTATGAAAGTTACACAAAGGCATTCATGAGTGTTGTATGATAAGAATGAATCAGTCACACTGAGGACACAACTTTCAAACAACATACGAATGAAAATCAAGGATTTGATCTGGATGTTAAGACTTTGAGACATGAAGTAAGCTGTAATTGTTGACGTATAGTCATTATTTGATGATACAGTACATGTCATACTTTCAATGATGCTGATAAGAAAATGTTTCAGTTTTGACACTGAAATATTTAGTGGGCAATAGATTTTCATAGAGAGGGGTTAATCTCATATTGTTTGGTTCCGTGAATCAAACAACCTCCTTTCAACCATCAAATGTAGTTTTTGTTGACACACGATTCGACTTGAAACCCCGATCAGGGAAGCCTTCCCCAAGAGAGAACAACTTGTTTCTGTCTTCTTTGAACTTCAGAAGGCTTATGAGGTTTTGGCATTTTGCGGGACCTCCATTCATATGGGTTACATGGCCAGTTGCCCGTTTTTACTCATAATTTTTTACTTGACAGGCGATTCCAAGTCTGTGTGCGTTCGACCCTTTACCGTTCTTTCACACATGAAATTGGAGTCCCTCAAGGTTGTGTCTTGAGTTTCACTCTTTTCAGTGTCAAGATTAATGCTATCACTGAACAACTTCCTCCTTCTTTTGCAAATGGCCTCTAGGTCGAGGACTTCCAAATTTCTTGTCGGTCATCGAGCATGAGATTTATTGAGCAGCAGCTACAGACTGCTCACAATTGCTTGTTGAAGTGTACCACAGCAAACAGTTTTACCTTTTCTTTCTCCAAAACCGTTTGCATGCACTTTTGCCACCAACATAGTTGAAAACCTGACCCCAAACACTGTCTTGGTGATTTTGTTCTTCCCATGGTTCCTGAGGCAAAGTTCTTGGGACTTAATTTTGACCATAAGCTTACTTTCATTTCTCACATCAAGCTGCTATGCATCAAGTATACAAGGGCACTGAACATTCTCTGTGTCCTCTCTTCCACTTCTTGGGGAGCAGATCGGTATTCTATGTTGAAGATGTATTGTTCCCTTATACTTTCCAAGCTGGACTATGGGTCTCTGGTTTATGGTTCTGCCAGACCCTCTGCCTTGCATATGTTGGACCCTGTTCAGCATCTGGGGCTTTGGCTCTGCATGGGGCTTTCTGTACTTTGCCAGTCCAGAGCTTGTACACCGAGTCCCACGAACCTCCTCTTCACCTCTACCATTTGCAACTTTCTGTGCAATATACTAGCTTCTATCCTTACCACAACATCCAACCTGGGGTTGTGTCTTTCTTCCTCAGTGGGCTATACTCTTTTGGAACAGATGGTCTGTCATTCATTATTTTGGCCTGCATATCCAGGCACAGCTGGCTGAATTGGATGACGTTGCTGAGTCTGAGGATCGGCCTATCCCACCATGGCTTATTACCACCTCCACATTTCCTTGAGTCATCTGAAGAACGCCGATACTCCCAATTGAAAATACTGTCCTTTCTTTGCCGAACATCTTTCAAATCATTCTTCTGTTCCCGTTTTCATGAATGGTTCAAAATCAGATGACTAAGTGGGCTCTGCCATTGTTTGTTGTGGCTCAATGGCTGCTCACAGGAACCCCTCTACAGTTTCTGTGTTCAATGCCGAGTTGTATGCCATTTCTCTTGCCTTGGATCATGTAGAAGCTACACAGTACACTGACTGTACTATTTGCACAAACTCTCTCAGCTGTCTACGGCCCTGGAATCGCTTAACGTTAGTTCTCACCCTCTTCTTGTCGATATTCAAAAACTACTGACCCATTTTTCTTTATCTTCTATTTCTATCCAGTTTTCTGGATACCTGACCATGTCGGTATTCGCGGGAACGAGTTTGCTTGGTCCATCTGCTGTGGTACAGTCACAGTCGTGTCTGTCCCATATATGGACTATGGTCCTATGTTCAAGGCTCGGACTCCCGCCAGTTGGCAGTCGATTTGGAGTGAGCAACGTCATAACAAGTTTTTCCAGATCAAACTTTCTGTTGTTCTTTGGCCGTCTTGTTTCCATAAGGATCCAAATGAGGAAGTTGTATTGGCTAGGCTACACATTGGTCACAGTTTTTAAACTCATCGTTTTCTTTTATCTGGGACTGATCCATCAATGTGTGGCCTTTGTGACACTCACGTCACAATAGCCCACGTTTTACTGTCGTGCCGTCGTTACGAGTGTGAGCGGCAGCACCATTTTAGACATGTACTTTTTACATTACATTGGATGGTGCCATTGGCGATGATAACACCGTCCAAGTTGATTGTGTTTTTATTTTTTACGGGTCATTGGCCTTTTTAAATCTATTTAAGATTTTTGTACATTGTTTAGCTTTTAACTTGTTTTAACATTTTTCAAGAGTTTAATTTGTATTTTTATGTTTATACTAGGTGTTTGGCGCAGATAGCCCCGTTGCTTTGCGCCATAAAACACTGACCAATCAACCAACCAACAATATAATTTTCTTGGACCACATGAAAAATTTAAACTCTGGGGATAGTATTATTTTGAAATATTTGTTCTGTATCATTAAACATTAGTTATTTTCTTCAAGTAACTGTATTAATGGTAACTAGTATTTTGACTTGTTTGTCCTTGTCTTATTATTTGAAATTAATTAATCTTGATTAAAGAATATTTCTCACCTTGTATTTTTGAGTTTGATGTATTTAACATTCATTTAATTTAGTGCGAAAGCTCTTATTTTATTTTGTATTCTTAATCTTATGTAAATGGTTTATCTTGTGTTTTGGAATGCTTTCTTTTTTGTATTTAATTTAAGTCTAAAGGAATTACTTTGTATATGATGCTTTAAGGTGCTTACTTTGCATTATTGATTTTGAAGGATATGTTTGTATTGTGCTAAATATATTTTGAAGAGTTATGTTACTATTCTCCCAGAGGCACAGCAGTATGTCTACGGACTTACAACGCTAGAATTTGGGTTTCGATACCCGTGGTGGGCAGTGCACAGATAGCCAATTGTGTAGCTTTGTGCTTAATTCCAAATAAGTTTGTTACTATACCATATTTATCTCAATTACAAGGTCAATTTATTTTTTAAAGCTTTAATATCTGTTTCGTCTGTTTATCATTTATCGTGCTGTGTGTTTCAGGGCGAGAGTAAGCTACTTTATTTTTGGAACAAAACATGTTTTTTTTTAAATTGGTTTTATGTTCTAAAATTAAGAATGGCCTGAAGCTAAGGAGTTGAGGGAAGGTGTAGTATACAGTCATGCCGTGTGTTTTCTATCCCCTCATGTAATATGATTTTTTCTCATAATTTTTTCATATACAGTGTAAATAGTTTGAATGTAGAAAATTCATTAAGGAAGTAGCTAAGTTTTTTTTGCCGTAGTTATGTATTGAAGTGGTTCGTTGAACTATGGTGCCACATGCACTTTTTCGTGGGGATTATTCCTGTAAACATGCTATATGTAACTACTAACAATATGGGGATGGCAAATACACATATGTTCCCTAAGAAGAACGACATTATTGTTCCTTGTATTTAATGTTGTGTTTTCTCAATCTGGAAAATGCTTACACTTCTATTTCTCTGAGAATTATCTCCAATAAAGGCATATAAACACACTTTTCTTAATTTTGTTTTTGGGAGTTTTAAATAAAGATTGGTTCACTGTGTTTTATATTCTGTACTGTCTTTTTCTTTGCTTTGAAACCAGTTGAGGTCAGAGAATTTAGACTTATTTTTGTGATTTTTTTCTGCCAAACCTCCATTTATTCTGTGGAACCTACACAATTACTCTTGAGGGAAATAAGTGCATCTGAGAATATTACAACTAATAGACTAGAGGAAAGGCATCTAGTCAAGAGATCGAACTTTTCAACTCTTAAGCTACTCCTCTCTAACTGAATGAGGGGAATTAACCATCACTTTTAAAAGGCACCCGTGACCTCAAAGTTTAGAACATACTTTGTATCGAAGTAACATAAACCATGAGCTCTCAGATTCATAGTCTTGAAACACTAACCATTAGGGACATGTTCACCCAAGAAAAACACACATATATGGCTGAGAATGCTATTTTGCCATTTCTGCCGATTTATATTTACACAACATGTACATATACAGAAACATAGTAGAAATTTAAAAATCTTTGGAGGCAGAATGAAATTAAGTGGTAAGCCATACTTGGGTATCCATATCATGCCCTATTGGAAAATGTTTGTAGCTTTCATTGAAACTGGCACATTTCGATTGTATCTGAGGCTATTTTTGCACATTTATATATGTATTACACAAATATGGGTGTAATCAGTCATGCTACTTCCTCCTCTGATTCGGTTCATGATATATGTTAATTATGAATAGATATCACAAAATAGCTCTACACATCCTGTTTAAATTCTCCGTTTGTGCAAGTAAGATAACTACCGTATTTTTCGGTGTATAAGACGCACTTTTCTACCCCAAAATTTGATGTCAAAATCTGCTTGCGTCCTATACACCAAAG
>NW_013666009.1:12893-31325 GCF_000517525.1 Limulus polyphemus | reverse complement strand
AGGCGACAATGCTGGGAGATAGATCCTCTCACAAATGAAATTGACAGATATATAACTACTAAAAATTGGTTACTCTTTTTGACAATGAAGTCGGTAATGAAGGGATTTTATTCTCCATGTAAAGTCGAGACGGCTTAGTCTGCTATGTGATCATTAGTTCTATCAAGTGATATGTCCACTTCCATCCCTATCTTGTTTGGTTCCTTTTTTCAAGTTCAGTGACCAGCCTTACACGGGGTGCTCTGCCCACCACGGGTATCGAAACCCGGTTTTTAGCGTTGTAAGTCTGCAGATATATCGCTGTGCCACTGGGGGCTTACGCGTTGAATAAATTTGTCGAGAAACGCACAAGATGTTTTATAGTTTGCTACGAATTGTGAGTCTAACAGTGTAGATTGTAGATCGTTCTTGGATAATTTGTAGAAAAGAAACGCCGAGTGAAATAAATATATCCTTGTTCTGGAGTTTATGGTAATGTCTTTTTATCTTATTTCTTTGTTGACCTTTAGCTGATTATGATATTAGAACTAATGTCAACCTCGAATCTTTTTAAATTCAAGAAAATATTTTTCATTGATAGGCATGTCTTGCATTTTTATTGTATAAAAATAATACTATATATATATATATATACACCAGTTTTACAAGCATTTAATATAGTTGTAATCATATATACATATATCACCTTGCAAAGTTAGTCATATTAATGTCGAAGTATAAGTATTATCTTATTTTTACAAAATCAAACAAGAAACACCATGTTCGGAAAAAACAACAGTGGGCTAATGTACCGAAAGTCGAGAAATAGTTCTAAAACATGTGATATACTTTTCTAGTCAGAAAAAAGTACCATATTCTATGTTTTATATTCCAGTTTGAATAGATGTTTTTATTTAATCGCCTGATAATATAAGTTGTATAGTTTAAGATGGTGAGATGGGGTAACTTCGAAACGTTTCATGCTTAACTTTAAATATTCGATTGCCGATTTACTAGAAGTGTTTTAGCTAATTCAAACATCAGTAGAACAAAAATATACACGAACGACTTACCATTATATGTTACAACAAAACGTTCTCACACAATAAACCCTCGGTTTTTACAACGCAGTGGCAGTAAAGCGTTACAATATATACATCGATTTCGATATTCTATAAAAGGGGGAGTATCAAGACTTAGTTGAAACAGGAGATAATGAAGTGACTCAGCTGCATCTTACTTTCTGTTTATCAAGTAGGTACTTTTCTTACTTCTCTTCCTATATCATTTAAAGCGTCCAGTATTATCAGATTGTACGCTAAGCACAGTACAACAAAATATTATCATAGAAATGGCAAGTGTCCAAATATCTCTTTACTTTTCCCAATTTATGTCGATTTAAAATACAAAAATGCCTGCTATTTCACCTATGAGTTTCTTTATTAGATAATTGTATATCTGGCGGCGAAGTAGATCGTTGGAAATAATTTTCAGGCGTTGGAATTGTTAAGAAATTATTGTTGTGTCTTAAACATTTGCAAGTCTATTCTTTACTTATTTTTTAATTGAATTGCTAAAGGAATTCGGAAAATGAGACATAAATAGTTGAATAGAAGTAACTTGAACTGTGTTTTTATGTGGGTTATGCTAATAAGTTTATTAATCATGTTAAAAAATCCGAAATATCTTATTTATTTGGTTTTGTTTCTGATTAACTCAAATCTACCTATTTATCTTCATGCTATTCCTTGAACTATCTCCATGTCATCATTTGGCTATATTGTAACAGTTAACTCTGTTTTAAAGTCATGATATATATAAAATATAAGACAAAACGTTGTAGAAAGTAAGAGCGAAAGTACAATTGCAGTTCAATGTCAGGAACGAGAAAGATAGTGTGGGGTGTCTTAACGTGACACCATGTAATTGTTTGTGTATTTGTTTTGAATTTCACGCAAAGCTACACGAGGGCTATTTGCACTAGCCGTCCCTAATTTAGCAGTGTAAGACTAGAGGGAAGGCAGCTAGTCATCACCATCCATCGCCAATTCTTGGGCTACTCTTTTACCAAGGAATAGTGGGATTGACCGTCACATTATAACGCCCCCACGGCTGAAAGGGCGAGCATGTTTGGTGGGACAGGGATTCGAACCCGCGACCCTCAGATTGGGAGTCGGGCGCCCTAACCACCTGGCCATGCCGGGCCCACCATGAAATAAAGTTCAAGAACTGAACAAAAATATCTTCTTTTGTCTAATTGTAAATTACAATTAAATGTTTAAAAAAGACAATTTTCTTCTATTTCTCGTTGGAGACAAATAATCGCAACGCTTTTGTCTCGCAGTTTTCATGTTAGCAATAGAGTAAAACATAACAAGAAAACTAGCGAAATAAATGTTGATTCTTCATTATCATGATTATTATTATGATAATGAAGAATCGTTAATTTCAATCTTACTCACATTTATACACACGGAGGTTTCAGTTAGATAAAAAGTTTAGAAAAAATAGATCACGTTAATTTACTAAAAATATTAAATTTGCTTGACAGTGTCATAAAAAAATACAGAAATATTGGAGAGTGCGACTGCACTCTCTATGTAGGGACGGCACGAACACCCGTATTAAAGCAATGCAAAAGTCAGAAGCTAGATATGAAGAGCTACATGGTATAGTCGATCTATCTCCGGTGTATATGCCGCTTTTCAGCTATCCAGAGCGTCCCATATACGAAAACCGGCGAATAGTTAAAACCGAGACTGCTTATTTTCGTTCATCATCATCGTTTTTCAACAGGCCTAGCGCCTATCTAGTTTTACAGTAACTACAATTTTATCATCATTTGATAGAGCTAAACAGTCTTCACGATCTTTGCTACCTATTTGGTTATTATTCTGTGCACAATATATAAAGCATTAGAATATACTCTATAACCTAGTAACCCACGTATGTCATTTTCTAAAAAAGTAAACAAACAAGTATTAGAAAAAAAATCGCTAAATAATAAAGGCTCTTTTACCAACGAATAATGGGATTGACCGTCACATTCTAACGCCCCCACGACTGAAAGGGCGAGCATGTTTGGTGGGACGGGGATTTGAACCCGTGACCCTCAGATTGGGAGTCAGCGCCCTAACCACCTGGCCATGCCGGGCTGTTGAATGGAGTAACTTAGACATTTTGTATGATGAAAAACGACCATAAACTGCAGAACAAAGTTATATATATTCCATCTAACGTTTCGTTTTTATAACTTCTTCAGGAGCAGCTTACTACTTATACTGCTAGATTCAATTGTTCTACAGACTGATGGATAGTATGGAACAGTGTCACATTAAAACAAAACAAAGCCTACAACATTATCAATGTCTAGCAATATGAATGTAGGTCTGCAGGCTAAAGTTATAATAAAATCATTTGAATATTGACGCAAAAAGAGATACATAAAATAAATAAATGTAAAACAAATTTGAATTAAAAGAAGAAATTCTATTTGAAAAATGAAGTTAACTAGAGGGGGAGAATTAACAAAGATTTACGATCAAAATGCTCATCTTGAACTGTGATTAATTTGTGGCTGAAATTTCGAAAAAAGTAAGGCGTCTTTATATTAATGGTCAATAAAATCATTAGCTGTAGCAAAGATATCTATGCGTAAAAAACAGTCAAATGTCGGTCAACCATGTTTTTCTACATAGTGATCCACTAACGTCATCCTTTATGAGTTGATTTAAAGCTCTTACATGTTAAATTGTTTGTTTGTTTGTAATTAAGCACAAAGCTACACAATGAGCTATCTGAGTGAAAAAGCTTGTTAATACACGACGATCCCTGTTTAATGTGGAGCAGAATAAGGCCGTTTCAGGCCTAACTTTAACAAATAAAAAATCGTTTTTGAGTGCTTGCCTTGGATTCAAATATGCAATGCGCCTGACCAATCAGAACGCTTAATGCAATTAGCATCGGTATTTCAATTTTCGTTTGATACTCGGCAGTCTGGCACGTGCTTACTGTCAAGTTGGATGCGTCACCGAAAGCCGAAGTACCGTATCTTAGGCCTCGGGAGCAAAATAGACGCCTTACGATGTCTAAAGAAAAGAGACTGTCATACACAGCTAAATTTAAATTAAGTGTGATTAATTATGCAAAAGAGCATGGAAACAGAGCTGCCGAAAGATATTTTGGTTTTCCACCAACAGAAAAAATGATTCGTTGCTGGCGCGAACAATAAGAAGAATTGAAAATGATTAAAAGTGATAAACGCAATTTCCGAGGAAAAAAACAAACAAAATGGCAAGATCTCGAAAATAAACTGTACGAATGGGTTGTGGATCAGAGAAGGCAAAGACTATCCGTTTCTACAAATATGATGATTTTTAAAGCAAACAGGATTGCATGTGATAATAGTTTAGAATATTTTACTGGTCATACATCGTGGTGTTATCGGTTCATGAAACGAAAAGGCCTAGTTATGAAAACTAAAACGAAAATTGCTCAAAGAATACCCGATGAGTTTGAGATGAAAATTTGTGCTTTTCACAAGTATATTACACAGCTAAGAAAAAAACTCAATTTGAATTGTCTAAAATAGCAAACATGGATGAAACACCTTTAACATTTGATGTTCCAAGCAATAGAACAACTGGTACTAAAGGCACTAAAACTATTACTGTTAAGACTACTGGACACGAAAAAACACATTATACAGTGGTGCTAGCATGTTGTGCAGATGTAACAAAATTACCACCAATGTTAATTTTTAAAAGAAAAACAATGCCCAAAGAAAATTTACCGAGCGGTGTCTACGTTCACGTACATGAAAAAGGATGGATGGATGAAGACGGAACACTACTTTGGTTTGAAACAAATTGGTCGAAACGTCCAGGAGGCTTATTAAAAAAGCCTTCTCTCCTCGTCTGGGATTCCTTTAGAGCTTATGAGCTAAAAACACAGCTGGCTTTTATATCCGGCGGTTTAACAAGTCAACTGCAACCTCTCGATGTTTCTATTAACAAACCCTTTAAGACTTTAATGAGAGAGGAATGGAACAACTGGATGCAACAGGAAGATTGTGCTACGACCCCTACAGGACGAAGGAAGAGACCGACGCTTGCTCAGGTCTGCATGTGAGTGAAGAATTCGTGGGAAAAAGTAAGAAGTGATATAGTGATTAAGTCATTTAAGAAATGTGGTATCAGTAACGCAATGGATGGGACCGAGGATGACATTCTCTTTGACCATAATATTGGATCCAATGATTCCTTTCCAAGCGACAGTGAGAGCAATGAATATTTTGTAGGTTTTGAACCAAACTAAATAACAGTAAACTTTTTTTATTTACGGTATTTTCTTATTTTGATGTTTTGAGCTCTTTTGTGTTTAGAACAATATATTCTAATTTTTAAAGCATCAAATTGAATTTTTGTTCAATAAAAATCTTTCAAATGCGACTGTAGCTTTTTTTCCCCCAAAACTTTGTCTTCAAAATAAGGGTGCGTCTTATATTCCGAAAAATACGGTATTTCTATTAAATGCAACGAGTCTTAATAATTTTATCTACATATTCATGTATATTTTCTATTCATTCGTTGTGTAGTTTTCAATTTGATAGTTCACAAAACTGTGTCTATCATAAGTGTGCAAAACATAAAATTTCAACTACAACCTGTTGTTTGCCTGTAACATTCATACACTACTTTTATACAACCTGAGATAGCTTTGTTCGTTTGTTCTTAAGCGCAAAGCTACACAATGGCATATCAGTGCTATGCCCACTATGAGTATATAAACCTGGTTTTTAGCGGTGTAATCGGAGATAGTTTAAATACGTTACAGTACTGATCTAGAGCGTTTGATACTCATCATCTTTATCATTAAATTTTCATTGGACAACTTAATGGAGAACTTAACAATGGGTTGAAAAAGGTACTGGTTTTACACATATGCGGGACGTTGGGGTTTATGTTGAATAAGGACAATGAACTGAGGTGAAAATTGCCCTTATTACAGAGACAATAAAGGCAAACATGTTTTCATGTAAATCAAAGAGATGCAGTTAAGGTATTTGAATCAGTATAATATATTAAAAATTAGTTATTCATTTTGTTGCTGGTATGTCACACAGTCATTTTTTTCTTACTGGTATGATATCGGCACAAACTACTCCACTTTAACCCTATTAATTATACTTTATTCGTGTTACTAAATTATAAAATAAATAAAATAAAATAAAAATATATTTCTATCTGTTTCGTTTAATGTTAGTGTGTGGGATGCTATAGGGCTTCTAGTCGTTAACATTCTATGATTAACTGATCTCTTCAAAAAGTATTAGGCAGGTCCACTTTATAATGGGAGATTCGTGCAGGTTAAATAAACGACTGCGTTCAAAATAACAGAATAAACAGACTGAACATGTGGTATAAAGTATATAACAACCTTTATTTATGTCTAAAAGCACAAACAGAGTGTGCATACTTGTTCCAGGACACTGTACTATTGACTTCTATCAGATAAGTGAATTAGTTAGAAGTTGTAGTCTCTTGAGATATTTTTCATCAGCTAACCTACGTTAAAGACAAGTAGAACTGTGACATTTGAACATTCCTTACTTAACAAAAAAGATTGGATTTACCCATAACGACTAGTGTTAACCTCGTGACTGATCGTTCATACAACATAATTAAGATTGTAACAGCTAAAGCATCTACTTGGTCAGTGAAGGACATTTCTGTCATTGACCTGTTTGCACAATGTGGAAATTTACAGCAATATCACAGTGGGTAGCGCAAGTACTATCTACAACAAAGGAATAAAGCTAGCTAGAAGTAGACCAACTTATTGGTTTTTTTTGGACCACCTGTTTATGAAAAAACTGTATAGAATGAGATTAAACGAATTATTTTAAAATTCACACATTAATATGACAACATACAACAGAATGCTTCAAATATTATCGTGCTAGTTCTGTTTACAAGAGAGACTTTCATGAGTTGTAACTGTGTATCAGGCAGGCTCTGTGTCCCTAAAATGTTAAATTTTGCGTTTGTATAAATTAACCAATATGGGTTGAGACTGAGTATGATCAGGCAAGTTCCTGGACATAAAAATATTATTTTTATATATATAGAATAAGGTTCCAGTGGTTCTGTACCAGCTGCCCCACTGGTTTGTATGCCAACAGGCCTTTTATCCTATCCACGGTACCAACACTTCCTAGGTCAGTGAGTAACCTATCTACATGAGATAGGTTATAAGTATACGTAAACAGTTTGTTAGACACAAAGAGGGTTGTTATCCCTGGATTGATCAAGAAGTGCACAGACTGAAGCCCTCAAGAACGGGGCGTGAACAGAAGACTAACTAGTTAGCTGTGTCCTAAGGGAAAATATTTAGAAGAGTAACAATCCACAATCAATACAACGTTGTAATGGTAACATTCATATTTTTGAAGGACCTACATTTGAGTGGAAGAAAGTTGCACATCAGACCTATAGATGCCCAGCATTGACCATTGTTACATCCTTATCTGAACTTCTATAGCAAAATGCACGAAAAAATTACCATAAAGGGCTGTAACTGAAAGAGAACTTTCAATAAACAATTTATGCCATTTTAATTCCATCAGAGATGAGGAATAGGAAATCAAACCAACTAAAATAAATGTGAAAGAAACAAACCTTTACAAGTACGGTCATTGTAGAGCTGCCATAATAGAAGTAAGCATTCATATTGGTGACTATCATAGATACGTTGCAGTTAGTATGCATACCACTTCTCATACCTGTGATGCCACTGCCATCCACATAAAAAAATCCTGTTCTAGAGCATCATAACATAAGGTGTTTTTGATCCATGCCAGCACCAATGAATGTGTGGACTCACCTTCACCTGGACAATGGGATAAAGCCAGCAAAGAAAGAGATAAGTGTGTGAACTGTATATGAAATCCCACGGATCGTGGAGAAAAGAAAGTCATGTAACCAGAGCTTCAACACCATTCTCCATATACCTGCTTCAGTCCAGCTGATTGTAGCATTACGAAAGCCCCAACAGTCTTTCGCAGACACCACTGAAAACCTATGTATGTTAAAGAGGCAGTGCCACTACCAAATCGAAATGGCATTGTGTACTAAAAGCTTTGATTATGTTACAACATGGGATCACTACCAAGCTGGGAAATGGAAGGTGTTAACCAGTGTTTCTGAGGAGCTACTAAAAACTGATGTGAGCTGGGGAAATCTGTGTCAGCATTCAGTTGGCCAAATACAGCATATGTCTGTCTTTCAAGGTGGGATGACCTTCAGTAATAGTTATGGGTGACATCCATAAGCTTAAAGCTCTGGTTAAATATGAACACAGCAGACTATATTAATGCTTGAATGACAATATATCTTTTGTATTTGTCAAGGTAGATGGAAGCAAAAGCAAATTGAAGAGGATTGTAGTAGTCAGACCATGAATTTTATCTTTCTCTAAACAACGTTTAGAGAATTTTATTTGATCCTGTTTCTCTAAATTGGGCTTGTTTTTTGAAATGCAGTATTTCCCAGTAGCAACTGCTACCGTATTAATTCACATTTTATGGATCCGACGGGGATCTTGTGGATGATTGTCCTACTGAAAATACCTTGGTGAGTGAAAATTATGGACGTGAGGGATCTGATTCACCTGATGAGGTTATGTTTATTAAAAGTAAATCGATCGCCTAGTAAGAAAAAGATCCACAGATCTCTTCACTATTTAAATATGCCCTCCCAAAAGATGAACTGGAGAAAGTTCCAAATGGTTATTGTTTCAAAAATGGCGTGCTTATGAGGAAATGGAGACCACCAAATGTGCCAGCTTCAGAGGACTGGGCTTTAGTTTATCAAATTGTTGTTCCCAAAGCATATCATTCTGAAATATTGAAAGTTGCCCATGAACCTCCCATGGGAGGTCACTTAGGTGTCAACAAAACATCTGACAAAATTATGAGACATCTTTTTGGCCAAAAATTAGACAAGAAGCTTCTCAGTTTTGCAAAACTTGTCATACCTGTCAGTTGGTCGGAAAACCTAACCAGAAAATTCCTTTCGCTCTTTTGAAACCTATTCCAGATTTCGAAGAATCTTTCAGTCGTGTGATTGTTGATTGTGTTGGACCTTTACCAAAAACCCAATCAGGGAACCAGTATCTGTTGACTATCATGTGCGCATCCACACGATTCCCTGAAGCTATCCCTTTGAGAAACATTTCAGTCCAAACAATTTCTAAGGTTTTGACACAAAAGAAATGCACTTATTGGATTACGCTTCGAAGTTTTGGTCCAGTCTCTTACGTGCTTGTGAATTAGCTCGAGAAAATTTGAAGTAATCCCAAGTTAAAATGAAAAATCTTTATGACCACAAGGCTGAAGAGCGTAAGTTCCATCCTGGTGACATGGTCTTAGTATTGTTACCCACTATGTGACACATCCACTCGAAGAAAAAAAAAAAAAAAAGGAAAGAAGGAAGGAAAGAAAGAAAGAAAAAATAAGACTATTAAATTGCAGTTTATCACTACGAGGGTATGATTTGAAGATAATCCATGTCAAAGGGGTTGATAACATTTGTGTTGATATACTTTCACGTGCTATGTAATTTTATGATCATAAGGTTATTTGTATTGATTGTGTTGTATACTGTCATGATTGTTGAAGTTGTATAATTCTTCGAATAATGTATTATATTTAATGTATTGTCGTCAATGTATATATGTATATATATATATATAATATCTTAGTTATAAATTGTCCAATGCCAATTTTTAATTCTCTAAGGAGGAAGTTGTGACGGATTTACTATTATATATTAATTTTAATATCGATGTTTGTTTAAATTAAATTATATTTACACATGTACATAACTCATACTGTTAAATCTGTATTGCGAAACTCCCGCCTATTCTGTAAAGTTATAAAAGATTCTCGAGTGTAAGAATCAACAATATATGTGTGTATCTAAACGCTACTGTTAGTGTCAGTATTGTTACATAAAACTGAAATTTCGAGAAACTCTCCACACGCCTATAAATATAACCAACGCGCCAAAAAAAGAGTATTTATTATTTGTTTGCTATAGTTGGTGTGCTTAAACTTCGGAAGCTATAACTGTGATTGTTATAACGCTTATTAATTGGGACATTTGAGATATTTGACCAGGAACATTTATAAATTTCTAACATTACAAACCATTTAACTTTAGTGAATTCACATGGGATATTAGTACTTTTACAAAAAGCGTGATCAGTGAAGACCGCAGAGCTAGCTAGCTCCCTATTAAGTGACTTGTAGCTACATCAACTCGAAATTAACTCGCTCATCATTAACCCTCGATAAGACGTCAAGGAAGTTCCACACTAGAAAGAAGACTATATTCCTTGTAAGTTTGTAAAACCTTTGTATATAAATCATTGTTTGTAATAACTGTTATTGTAAAACGTAATTTTGTTTATCTATTAAAACATATTTGCATTAAACAAGAAAACTGCGTGTAATAATCTTGTTGACAAATATCATAAACTGGAGACATAGCGGCATTTATCTAACTACTAAATTTAAATTATCATTTAACTCGGTTTCAAACCATTCTAAACTGTAATACGTAACAGCTTGCTTACAAGTTTGCCGCAATCATAACTTCTCTTCGAAAACTCCATTTATTTTTACAAGGTGATTCATATGTTCACAGTACAAACAAAGTCAAAAACTAAAACTTTTGCTTTACAATACAGTATTTCTTCTATAGTACACATGTTGCTACAGTTGCAGTAGAAAATTATCGTTTCTTTTGACAGTTGTGTATGCATTTGACAGAGAGGATTTGTTAATCGTGAGAAGAAAACACCTGTTGAACGAGAAATTAATTTCTACTAAAAGGTGACGCGAGTGATCTTTGTATTTGATAAAAACAACCGTGATTAATATAATACGCCCAGATCTTCCATTTTTGAAGTAAATACGAAAGCCTAAGATATAAATTATTTTCTGGAAATATATATATATATATCATAATATAAGACGGCAATATTTCTATAAGCTTTAGACGTTGTCTAACTAGAAATGAATAACATACACAAATGCAACTATAACGTTATAAAATTTAGGAATAAGAAGAACTGTTAAACCCGCGACTCAAAAAAAAAAAAAGAAAAAGTAAAAAAAAAAAGATTTTTTTTAGTCAACAGTTTTGATTAAGATATTTTTATGGTTTGTAATGAACAACGATTCCTAATTTTGAGCTAGTACAATTTTAATCTTGAATTTGACGTTACTGTAGATATTTTAAAACTTTTTAATGATGCTGTGAAAGAGCAGAGATAAATGCTAAATGGTTGAGGATGTCGTGATTACTTTCATATTAAATTATAAAATAATTAATACTTGAAACTGTCGGTGTTTGAAACTCCTTAACTATGGAACTGAGGAAAACAAAGACAATTGTACCCTTTACATATATTTCATTATTACTCTCACGGTTTTTCAGGTGCCAGTCTGTACCTGACGATGCCCTTACAGTTATCTCTATTTTCCTCAGTTCAGTATAAAATTAAACAAATATTTTGATGATATACTAGGAATGGCTTGGATTTAAAAAAATAAAAGAAATATGTCTAAATCTTAGAATACCTAGTAATTTACTCATTATTCCTGTGGCTGGTGTTTTCTTTTATTGTGAACTGACAAGGAGCGAGTAAACTGTAGTTTAACGACTGTAAGAAGTCACACCATGAGCAATAAGCTGTGGAATTAACAACCATTAATAAAATAAGCAAAGTGGTCTATCAGCTGAAGAAGAAAACTCGTCTCTTACGTGTAGAGAATCATATCGGTTCTTAGCAAATTAACCTATACCATAACATTATTAAAATACTCCCAAGCGCTTTTGATCAGTTTGAAATATTCCACTTCCCATGTTTGTTACGATTTGTTTTCCAACAATCATGGCCAGCGACTGTCAACTAGTCGAGGTGTTTAAATGTAAGGGTTAAAGAGTTGATTTTTTAAGATTAGCATTATTTAACTAACTAACGCTGATGAAGAGAGCGACTATAAATCAAACTTTCTAATCTTACTTGTTACGGGACGAGTGTGGCCTACTGTTAAGAACACCTAGACTGTTGATAATGGTTCGGATTCGTTGCCGTAAAAACGCGCTTCAAACTTTGGGACCGTGAGTGCACTATAAAAAAGGACAGTCAAATTCAACTACTCGATCAGGGAAGAGTAGCCCAAGAGCTGGCGGTTGGTGATCTTAACTAACTGCTTTCCCTCTGATCTAGTGCTTCTCAAACGTTTTTGTTCGCGGACCACCTGATTTGTTTTGATCTTGGCGGAACATGGTGTGATTTATTAACTATGTTGCTTCGGAAGAGTTTCATGTTCCAAGCACACCTCTTCTCCCTGATGGCATTTAATAATTAATCCAATTTAAGAAGATGGCGGTTTCCTAGCGTCCATTTCAACAGTACGATCGTACATAAATCCATATGTATGTATGTATGACCACCATTTTTTCGGACGGAATAACGCGAATACCCACTTTATTTTCCAGCTGCTCGAGGTATGCGACGGTTGAACTGATATCTCGTGGAAGCATCTTGTGTACATGAGGCTTATGTTGCTTTTCAAGACGAATTATGTTGTGTATTGTTGTCTGGGTACGTGGACGGCTCTTGCCTCACTTAACTTTTGTGTTCGTGGATCCTTATCTGTTACAAGACACTGCATTTTACTTACCATAACTGGAGTACGACTTGTTGCATGTGTCTTTTTGGGTGGTAATGGGTTTTCGAGTTAATCCACATCCTTAGTTTTCCAATGTCGTCAAGTACAAGGGATATCCCCGTCTTGGAAATTCTAAATCCCCAATATGAAGACATCTTTATGACATGCGTCTATAAATATTTTGCGTTGGAAAAGGCTCTTACGTATCATTTCCAAAAGGATCAATGTTTGGTGACATCACACCATTTCCGAAATGCCAAACAATGTCTAAATGTAGTTCTGATATATGCTCTTCCATTGCGATTTTATATTGGCTGTGATTGTCATGCGACCCGATGATTTGTATTTTCAAAATCAGTTTAATATAACATACTCAATCCCCCCCTCTCTCTCTATATGTATATATCATTAAAGCTTATATTTGTTGATCAAACTGATATTAATTAAACTAACTGAAAAAGTTTGTTTTTAAAGTTAAAGCGAATTTAATTTTCGTTTTTGGTTTTTCATTTTAAAACCATAGTACAAGATGCTGAATGAAGTTTGTTTGTTTGTTTGTTTTGAATTTCGCGCAAAGCTACACGAGGGCTATTTGCGCTAGCCGTCCCTAATTTAGCAGTGTAAGACTAGAGGGAAGGCAGCTAGTCATCACCACCCACCGCCAACTCTTGGGCTAAATATATTTAAATAGGCATGCATAGTTTAGTTCAATTGAATGTGTTATTTATAACAATAGTAGTTTTTTCTTTTAAAAACATAACTATTTACAATGCTCCCTAAATAATAAAAAAATAAATTATAGTAATGGATGAACGCATGGCTTGTGTATATCGTATATATATATATATATATTATTCACACCTTCGGTTCATTATAGGACGCAAGCAGATTTTGACATCAAATTTTGGGGTAAAAAAGTGCGTCTTATACATCGAAAAATACGGTATGTTAATAAGCGTGTCTTACCTGTACTGGTTAATGTACCTTACCTCGTGTTACTGAACTTACTTAACCGTACGTGACTTATATTAGTTAACGTATTCAACATGTGCCTTTCCTCTCTAGAAGAGTTAGCTTGAGCGGTACGAATCCAGGGGACATGTGGGTTCAGTCATTGAAGGGACAACACAGCTAATCTGGGTTGTGTATTAATTGCTTCGTGTATAAGTGTGGAAGCCAGATAGTCTTATTAGGAGTTGCTAGGGGGTTAACCCTTTAACTCAGAGAGTACAGTACATATACACTTGGGTGATGGAGATACGAGGTTCGATCCCGATAGAGATAGAAACTTTATTGCTACATTAGATAATAGTTTCTTACTTAGAGTTTGTTTTTTGAATTTCGCGCAGACCTACTCTAGGGCTATCTGCTCTAGCTGTCCCTAATTTTGAAATTATAGACTAGAGGGAAAACAATTAGTTAACACCACCCACCGTCAACGCTTGGGATACTCTTTTACGGAATAGTAGTGGGATTGACCGTCCCATTATAACGCCTCCACAGCTGAAAGAGCGAGTATATTCGATGACGGGATTGAAACCTGCGACCTGAATATTACGAGTCGAGTGCCTTAATCATCAGACCATGCCAGGCCTTACTTGGAGTTGCTAAAGATTAAACTATTTAATTCAGATGGTAGAGCACACACTCGCACTTGGATTCTATAGGTACGGGTTTCGATCCCGCGTGAGATAGGAATTGGATTGTCACATAAGTATATGTTTAAATAAGTGAAATTAACCTAGCTTAAACATTGCGCTCAAGGGCTCGTACTTTTTAGGAATCAAAGTGGCCAAACACAAAGGCTTTACCTGTGAGTGCAACGTAAGGTTGTACCTGTGGACCATTTCTTCGCCAATTGTCATGGGAATAAATTCATTGAATGTGATGTGCTGAACAGACGCTGCCATGATGTGTCGAACCTCGTGGTAAATTCGTTCGTCATCCCAATGTGGGTTTAATCGACCAAGTTCTATAGCAAGTCGGTTATGGTCACGAACGTAGAGTGTGTGGAGGACAGTGAGGTGGATTTGTTCGTTAACTCGTTCATCACCTAACAACATACAAAGATAGCATGGAAAAATTCACTGGAGACATATATTAAAAGACAAAGTATTAAAACCAAAAACTTGTTAAATCTCAAGTCTACAGTAAGTTGGCGGGCTCAATGCCAAATATTCGAAAAACAAAAACTCAGATCAAATATCAAGAGAATAAACAGAGAATATTTGAATGTTGTTGGCAGGAAGAGAATATATAAAAGAATCAGAATTAAATTTTTGTCTGAGTAGTAACACCATCTATATTATTAGATTGATTTCTTATTAACTAATTAAACGGAGTAGAAATCTTTTCCTGTAGTTGCATTTTAATTCATCAGGTAGAATCCTCTGCTGATTAACAAGTAAAGTACTGTATATAATAATAAATAAATTCTCTATTGACTACTCAGTAAAAGTTTATATTGCCTAGCTTTGAATGGCTGTCTTAAAATTTCAATGCGACACGAATGACACAGACATAAGCACACAATGAACACCTGCTTTAACTGAAAGTTTTTTATTTGTTTTACAATAACAATGAACTGTTTTCTGTACTACATCCTGTGTGTGTGTGTATCCTTTCTGTGCTACATCTTCTGTGTGTATGTATCCTTTCTGTGCTACATCCTGTGTGTGTATGTATCCTTTCTGTGCTACATCCTGTGTGTGTGTGTATGTATCCTTTCTGTGCTATATCCTGTGTGTGTATGTATCCTTTCTGTGCTACATCCTGTGTGTGTATGTATCCTTTCTGTGCTACATCCTGTGTGTGTATGTATCCTTTCTGTGCTACATCCTGTGTGTGTATGTATCCTTTCTGTGCTACATCCTCTGTGTGTATGTATCCTTTCTGTGCTACATCCTCTGTGTGTATGTATCCTTTCTGTGCTACATCCTCTGTGTGTATGTATCCTTTCTGTGCTACATCCTGTCTGTGTATGTATCCGTTAAGACTTCTTGTTTGTTGCTTTAAATGACTTTTTTTTTCTGCATTAATATTTCTAATCCATCTTGAAAACACTTTAAATTACGAAAAGTTATTTGTTTTGTTCAAGTGAAAAGCTGAACAATGGCTTATCTACTCCGAATTCACCGGTAGGGAAACGATTGTGCAAATAAAATTTTATCATATGTTACTACGAATACTATTTTCCAGCTTAGGGAAACAAATTAATGCAACAAGTTTACATTAAGTGAAGTAATTCCTTATTTCTGGATCTTCCATGGCTCGGTATGACCATTTAAATTAGTGTTAAAACTCTTTCACAAAATTAACAGAGTTTAATAACTTTTTAAACTTTAATATACTCATCAGTTTTGGTGAAAAAATAAAACAATTCTTATATGGGAACAAAATATCTGAATTTCTCATCTCATCTCATAGCTGTTTCTACAGTGTAACTGTAAACAGTGATGATGCTCCGCCATCTTGTTCAGGCATAGCTGTTTATATAGTAGAACTGTAAACAGTGATGATGCTCCGCCATCTTGCTCAGGCATAGCTGTTTATATAGTCGAATTGTAAACAGTGATGATGCTCCGCCATCTTGTTTAGGCATAGCTGTTTATATAGTAGAACTGTAAACAGTGATGATGCTCCGCCATTTTGTTCAGGCATAGCTATTTATATAGTAGAACTGCTGAACAGAGGGAGCTGCATCCGATCAAATATGTTCACTGTCACTCTTATAATGCTCCAAAAATGAAATTGCGGAACATGTTTTGTAGTATATCGCAGCTCGAACCTTGGTCCTTTATATCCGTTGTCCGGCAAAATAACAAATAGGCCATGCTCGGCCTATACAAGGTCGAATTCCTGTGGCAACCACTTTTGAAGTGAATACGGAGAAGGTGAAACAGATATTCAAACAAGTAGAATAGCCGTATTTGGGAGTTAGAATCTCTTGGGTTTTGCTAAATCGCAACTTGCTTGGAAGAATAACAAGTTTGGTTTGGTGATGTATAAGAAAACCTTAACATGTTAATGTAAGCATTGCAACTTGTTTCTCCAGATAACATCTTGTGGTGTGTAAGCAAATTTTAACATGTTACTTAACGTATTGCGTTTTATTCCAATGCAGCTTACCCCACAGAATGACGCGTTTTGATCTGGTGATGTGTGTGTAAAAAAATCTTAATCCGATAATTAAATCGTTGCGATTTATTATGACTAGGTGGCTCAGAAGAATGTCTGAGGACTCAATACCCGCAGTGGACACAGCACAGATAGACCATTGTGTAGCTTTGCACTTAACAACAAATAAATACACAAAATACCCTACCGGCAAGGAAGCAAAACAAGTGGCGTGGTCTGGATATACAGTCTCGTTCTGGGTTGTCTGACATAGGGGGCAGTAGTGGTTTCAAACCATACTCACTAAAGCGGTCCCACACACGCATCAAGCCTGAAACAAGAATTCATAAATATCAAGATTTCCAGTTAGAGAAATTATTCTTTCTAGATTAGAGGCCTAGAGGAAATAACTGCTAGAGTGAGAGGTAAAGACAGAAAAGAAATATGTGACTTTATAACACCAGCCTCAAGTAAAAGGCATTCTTTCATAAAAAAACATGTAATTATTCACTCATTACGTTATCTATAAAAAATAACTAATGATTATAAATAGAAAAAATATCCCCTTTAGACAAGGGATGTAAATAAAAAAGTTTTTCATATTCGTCTAGTTATTACATATAATTACAAAAATATTTAGTAAATTTAAAATATAAAAAATTAAATAACTCCTTTTCTCTTTTTATTAACAATAGATGGCGCTTCAGACCTGTTCTCCTGTGAGGAATATAAAATTAATACAGTGAGCATACAAGTCTTCTAACTCAAAATTTCCTATAGAATGTTTCTAAAATAAAATATCTTAAAAATCTCACGTGGCAAGAAAATAGTAGTTTAGAAGAGAAGTCTAGACATTGGTAGAGCAGCAATAATCTTTTAAAATTTACAAGGTAAGATCTAGAAAACATTATAATGTATAAAAACATTGAGAACCATGTTTATAATTTAAAAAGTTGTTTCGTGTTTGTAAATTGACCTCACCTCCCCTCCAAAGGCGAAGTTTGTGACCCAATTCTTCTGTCGAGCCATACATAAAGTTGGCGTCAAGGGGTGACGTGTCCAAGTTGATGTGGACTCTTGGACCTTCCAAAACAAAAACATCTTTTATTTCGAATGATATACTCGTATCAAGAAAAAAAAGCTTATTTATAGTGTTATTGATATTAAAACATCCGTGTGCAAAATGTACAACTGGTGTTAAATATTCGAAAATAATGTATACTTTATACGTGTACTAAAATATGACTGATAAAATATTTAACTTTTTCACCACAAGAGTTCTAACACAAACGATTTCTTACTCGTACAATAACAATAACCAGCATTGGAAGAGCTCTTAGTACATCTAATATTGTTAAAGACTTGTTTAAATCTTACGATGGAAACCCCTTCAACCAGCATTGTAAAAGCTTTGTGCCTACAGTATGATTAAAGATTTGTTTAAATCTTACCATAGAAACCTCTTCAACCAGCATTGTAAAAGCTTTGTGCCTCCAGTATTGTTAAAGATTTGTTTAAATCTTACCATAGAAACCTCTTCAACCAGCATTGTAAAAGCTTTGTGCCTCCAGTATTGTTAAAGATTTGTTTAA